>NC_073313.1:188878682-189162034 GCF_027595985.1 Sorex araneus
GACTTACCACTCAGGAGGTTAGGGAGGAGCAGGTCTAAGTTTTGTGGAGTCTGGAACAATTGATATCTGAGCCTAATTATAATATTACATGCCCAATCGGGGGGCACGGGGGGGGGGAGGAAAGAAAAATAATTAAAAAAATAATAATAATATTACATGCCCTTCACAAGGTCTTGGAAGGAGTCTGTGGAAGTCAGGAAGCCTTGGGTCAAAGCTTTATAGAAAACTCAAATAGAGAGGTGGAACTTTTTAACCCATACTGCAGGGGAGGAAACTGAGATTCAGGAACATTAATATGGCAGAGCATGGATTCTAATCTAGGCCTAACTCCCAAACCCAGAGGCTCCTCTTTGTTCTCCACTGTCCCTTTATCTGCTGCTCTGGGAGGGTGTCACTGACCACACAGCCAGAGCCCAGAAGTTGTGGGTGCAGCCAGAATGAGCTCACAGCCTAGTGATGAAGCTGCTTAAGAACAACACTTTAGGGGCTGGAGCAGTAGCACAGCGGGTAGGGAGTTTGCCTTGCACGCAGCTGACCCGGGTTCGATTCCCAGCATCCCATATGGTCCCCTGAGCACTGCCAGGAGTAATTTCTGAGTGCATGAGCCAGGAGTAACCTCTGTGTACCTCTGGGTGTGACCCAAAAAGGCAAAAGAAAAAAAAAAAAAGAACAACACTTTAGAGCCCAGGACTTAGCTCAGTGATAGAACATATGCTTCGTGGCTCTGGTTCTATCACTGGCATGTAAACACGTGTGCACGCACACTCACCTCCCCCCACACACACAAAGGGAAAAAAAGTACTGTAAGAAAAAGAAAGGAATGGGTTTTTTTATAAAACAGATGGTGGTGAAAGTCAAGTCAGTTTAAGTCCTAAAAATAGTGTCTTTGTGGCCCCAGGCAGGTAACCTCCCTTCAGTAAATGAGGGGATGAGATGTCTCTACACTTGAGGGCCCTGGAAGATTTCAAAGACAACTGTTCAGGCCCACCATCACAGATTTTGATTTAATTGATTTAGATTGCAGGGACAGACATCTTATGTGAAACTCTCCAGATCACTGAAATTTGAAATGTACTACACTTGTGAATCTCAGGGACTTTTCTGCTTGGGTAGACCCGAATTATAGAGGCCCCAGGGCCAAGAAGAAGGAAGAGCAGTACTCTGAGCCAGCACAGCGCCATTCCTGAAGTTCAAAGGTGTAACCAGATGACAACCAGCCTTTCAGAACCACATGTGCTACCTACAAATCTGAGGAAACTTGGAAGAATTGTTTCTGTGCAACCACAGGAAAGGAGACATGCATGAGACGGGGTGCACTAGATTCTTCTCTTTATGGGCTCTGGAAAAAGGAGGGGGTGAAGCTGTTTGTAAGTGGGAAGTAGCCAATCCCAGGACTAATTAGTGCATTTTCTGGTAGATGATGGTTTGAGAAAGACTGCATGCTGGAAATGTTTGGCCCTGTACCAGCAAGGTGTACAGGCTGAACATGGAACACGCACTGAAAGTGTGTAGAAGGTGATGGTGAATTCCATTTACTTCATCAACAGAGAGTTGCAAAGATAAGTTTTGGATGTAAGTGTGGCTTTAGAGTAAGAAACTGTTGATAAGAGACTATGTTATTATATTATACATATTACATATTATGATATATTATTGTAAATATACTTTTATGAGTAAAAAAAGTTAAAAGCAAGCATGTTTTCCAAGGAAATAGAACCATCAGGATGAAGTTATCTAAAGGTTTAATACAGTAAAGATGCTAGTTTTCGCAAAATTGAAATGTAGGAGTAACAACAACCAGATACACACATAGAGAAATTAGTGGTAATATAATTAGAATAAGAAATTAGTGATAATAAGCATAGAATATAAAAGAGAGCTTGTTTTAAATAATTTAGCTGATGAGATTGTTAGGGCTTGGTTAGTCCAAAAACCTAATGGGAGCAGCTCAGAAAATAATTTCAGTTTTAACTCAGAAGTGGTCTACTGATTTCTTGATCAAAGAATGTCAGTTTTTGTTTCATTTAGTCCTTCAACAGGATATGACCACCCTAGTTTAATCTGCTTTATCAGTCTACTGATAAAGGAAGACATCCACGAAATCAGCAACTATCACTCGATCTGCCTGTTATCCGTCATCTACAAATTGTTCACTTGAGTCATCTTGAATAGAGTAGGCAGAACACTAGATGAAGGATAACCATTCGAGCAAGCTAGGTTCCGAAAAGAATTCAGCATGTTTGACCATATCCACATGGTGACCAAGCCCATTGAAGTTTCGCAAGAGTTCAAGATGCTGCTCTGTCTAACATTCATTGATTTAAAGAAGGCCTTTGATTTCGTTGAGACTGAAGCGGTCATCGGAGCTCTAGTCAAACAAAGTGTTCAAACTCAGTACATCAGGATCCTCTGCGAGCTGTTATTACGGATTCACCACCAGGATCTCGCCATTCTACAAGGAAGTGATCATCGACGTAAAGAGAGGGGTTCAGGGGTTTGGTAAAAAGAGTTTCATTTCACCAAAACTCTTCTAGTGCCACCCTCGAGAACGTTATGCAACAACTGGAATAAGAAGGAATGGGAATGAAGATAGACGATCGGCAACTACACCACCTCCGCTTCGCTGATGACATCATTCTAATAACACCAAACATTAGCCAAGTGGCACAAATCCTGGCTGACTTTGACTGCGAGTATGGAAAGGTCAGACTGCAGCTGAATCTCACCAAGACAATGTTCATGAAAAATGAACTAGTCCCTGATGTTCCACTTGCTCTCAATGGAACGAACATCTCCGAATGCAGCAGTTATGTGTACCTGGGTCAAGAACTTAACATGAGGAACGACTTGGCGCCAGAACTGCACAGGAGGAAGAGAGCAGCATGGAATACCTTAAAGAGAGTCGAAGAAGTTGTTAAGAGGACGAAGAATCTCCAGCTCTGGGCAAATCTTTTTGACTCCACCGGTCTTCCTGCACTAAAATATGTCTCAGAGACCTGGGCCCTACAAAAACAGTGTATCCCAAAGAGGAATCGAAAGAGCTATGCTTGGAATATCACATTTCACTCAAGTGAGAGAAGGATCCAGAGTTCCGAGCTGCATCGAGGATCAAGAATCAGGAATGCTGTCTCGTTTGCCAAGGCGTCGAAAATCAGATGGGCCATACACGTAATGCGATTCAGAGACAACCGCTGGACTAGAGCTGTTACTGACTGGATTCCAAGGGACGTCAAAAGACCGAGTGGCCTATGAAATGGTCAGATTTCTTAGTCAAAACCCTGAACAAACAGTTTGAGGCTTTTCGTGTTCCTGGAGCAAGCAGATGTCATTGGGCTACACAGGGACGAATGGAGATGTTACTGCTCAACAACTCGAAGATCAATGGTATGACAAGTGATACAAATGATCAGTCTACTGATTTAAATGTTAATTTGAAGAAAAAATTACTCCTACAAAAAACATCCAGAATATTGCTTGATCAGATATCTGGACACCATGACTCAGCTAAATTGAAATATAAAATTTATCATCATAAAGATTTCCGGGTTGAATTGACTCCTATCCTATTTATATGCTGAAGTGTGAAACCCCTAGAACCTCAGAAGTTGACCCTAACGGAATAATAAACTCACTGAAAATGTTGCTAGTTATATGAAGCAGTACAGTAATAAGAATGTGGATGGGCACTAATATGATTAGTGATCTTATTGTAGCACTATCGCACTGTCATCCCGTTGTTTATCAATTTGCTCGAGTGGGCACCAGTAACGTCTCCATTGTGAGACTTGTTACTATTTTTGGCATATCAAATACTCCACGGGTAGCTTGCCAGGCTCTGCTGTGTGGGAGGGATACTCTCGGTAGCTTACTGATAGCACAGCGGGTAGGGAGTTTGCCTGGCACACAGCCGACCCGGGTTCGATTCTTCCATCCCTCTTGGAGAGCCTGGGAAGTGCTCTTATTAAAAGAGAAAAATTTGAATGTAGATTTACTAAGGAGGAAGATGATGGGAGTACAAAGAAATACCAGGAAAGTGTGAAGTCAGAGATCAGGGTGTTTTGTCTATAAGCAGAACAGCAAAGACTGCCAGCCAGTCCTCAGAACCTAGGAGAGACAGAAGGGTTCTCTCTGAGTCAAGCAAAGAAGCTGGTGTTGTCAACACTCTGCTTCTGGCTACTAAGGTCCAGAATGCTGGCACAATACACTTTGTTGCTTAACATTTTTGTGGCGCTTGTTAGCCGGCCTAGCAAATAAATGCAGCAAATGACATAAGAACTCTACTTAAGGATATGGAAAATATAACGTAATTGCAAAACAACAGAAACACAAACCAAGAGGAAAGGAAATACAAAGACCAAGGGAGCAGAAATGGTAATGGTATACGAGCAGAATGGATGAGACAAAATGGAGAGCAGGAACCACACATTTGCTTTGGAAATATTCTCAAAGGCAACTGTCCAGCCATGGGAGAAGTAGAAAATGCTGACCAAAAAGAAAAAAGTAAATACAGAAAGGAAATTAGAAACTTTTTTTTGGCATAAGCCAATACATTTGAAAAGTAGATATATTTCTGGGAAGACACAAAGGCCAATACTGGTGCGTGAAGACAGCCGTGGCGGTGACAACAGTCCTGCTCCCTCTTTAAGGCCTGGCAGCATGTTGTTTTCTGGGCTGGGCGTTCTACTATACCCAAGAAGCAAAAAGCAAGCAAGCAAACAAACAAACAAACAAACAACAAAAAAACCCACACAGTTTTTTTTTTTTTTTGCTTTTTGGGTCACACCCAGCGATGCTCAGGGGTTACTCCTGGCTTTGCACTCAGGAATTACTCCTGGTGGTGCTTGAGGGACCATATGGGATGCCAGGGATCGAACCCGGGTCGGCCGCGTGCAAAGCAAACGCCCTACCCGCTGTGCTATCGCTCCGGCCCCCACACAGGTTTATATCCCCGCACAATAGCATTATAGTACACCTAGTCTGGTCAGGAGTGATCTCTGAGTATGGAGACAGGAGTAAGCTCTGAGCACCTCCAGGTGTGGCTCAAAAAACATACAACAACAACAATAACAATCTGAAAATTTTCTGGAGGAATTGAAAAATAAGAGTAATTCAAAGTACTTACTTCAAAGCACTAGGCAGATTTTTCTTTAGCAGCATTGGATGGTGGAAGATAGAGTAAGATCTTCAAAATTTTTTTTTGTTTTGTGTGTTTTGGAGATACACCTTGCAGTGCTTATTCAGGTTTACTCCTGATTCAGCACTCAGGGATCACTCCTGGCAATACTCAGGGGACTCCATGCTGGAGCTTGACCTGTGTCAGCCACATGCTAGGCAAGTACCCTACTCACCGTGCTATTGCTCTGGCCCCAAGATCTTCATAATTTTGAGAGGAAGTGATTTTATATCTTGAATTCTTTTTTTTATATCTTGAATTCTTAAATATAAAAAGAGTCATCTTTGAAGTAGAGTTATAATTATTTTCAGATGTGCATGTCTCAGAGTTTATTTCCATAGCCTTTTTCCCTTACTTTTCTTCTTTATTTTTTTTGCAATTTTGATACATTTTATTTTCATAAAGTAGTTCACAATAGTACATTACAGATAATGTTCAAACACCCACCCCATCAGCAAGCATCTTTCCACCACAATAAGAGGGAAATGTGTGAAGTTTGTTGTATTTCATTCTAGAGCCATTTAAGCTCATATATAAGAGAATACAAGCAAGTATGTTAAAATTAAACAAATGTGTGTTACTTTAGGTACATCAGTGGGCTAGAGTATAAGAGGTCACGTGGCCACATTTGCAGCCATTTGCTCCAGGAAATACTACATCGCTCTCTTTCAGGAGCTTTTTTTTTTATAGTCTCTGGATCTAAGCTGTTGATGAACATGGCACCAGGCGCAGTTTGTGTGTGTGACTGCCAAGCTACTGAAAAACTGGGAAGTTGGATGGAGAAGGCCCAATCCCGATCCGAGCAGGCTTGGAGATCTCAGCCACGAGTTCCCCATACCTGGATTTCTCTGCAAGTTCCTTCATGGGTGAGGCTCATCTGAGCATGTGGAGAGTGGCCTTAAGTATGGCTGCAGCTGGATTCTTGAGGTTTTCAGCTGCCGGGGTTCTACTTGGGGCGGGGAGGGAAACTCAACCCACTCACCTCCAAGGTGCCCTGGTGAAGACAGCCTGGCACGGGGGTCAGGACATTCTGCCTCTTTTTTTGTTTGTTTGTTTGTTTTGGACTACACCCAGCAATACTCAGGGATTACTCCTAGCTCTGTACTCATGAATTACTCGTAGTGATGGTCAGGGAACCATATCAGATGCTGGGAATCGAACCTAAGGTGTACTTGTGCAAGGCAAATGCCCTATCTGCTGTACTAATGTTTTAGCCCCATCCCATAAATTACTGTACTCCAGTGAAGTACCCCAAAAACAAAAAGTTTTAAATCCCAAGGTACATTGGAACTGTCCAAAGAATACAAAAGATGAAATGGTTAAAGAAAATTGAACAATAACACAAACGTTCATTAGTATCAGAAGCATTGCAATAAAACAATGTCAAATCAATAGCGGGAATTTAATTCATCTATTAAATTAAAATGCTAAGATTAAAACACAAAGTAAGACTTCAATATTGTGCTATCTGTAAAGCAAAATGACACCCAAAGCACAAGGATCAAATATAAACTGGATTCCATCAAAGTTAAAAACAATTGTGCTTTAGGGTCAAGAGATCTCTGAGTGCAGAGCCAGGAGTAAACTCTGAGCACAGGTGGGTATGGCCCAAGAACCCAAGAATGAAAACAAACAAACAAACAAAAATTTCAATAAATATCATAAGAAAACTATTCATACTTTTTTTCTTTTTGAGTCACACCCAGTGGTGCTCAGGGTTACTCCTGCATCTGCATTCAGGAATCACTCCTGGAGATGCTGGGGATTGAACTCAGGTTGGCCACATGCAAGGCAAATGCCCTACCCACTGTACTATCGCTCTGGCCTTTATACCTTTTATAGCATATACATTTGCAGAGGACTGGAGCGAAAATGCAGTGGGGAAGACGTTCGCCTTACCCGAGGCTGACCAGGGTTCGATTCCTTCGCCCCTCTCAGAGAGCCCAGCAAGCTACTGAGAGTATCTCTCCTGCATGGCAGAGCCCGGCAAGCTACCGGTGGCATATTCGATATGCCAAAAACAGTAACAGCAAGTCTTACAATGGAGACGTTACTGGTGCCCGCTCGAGCAAATCGATGAGCAACGGGATGACAGTGACAGTGACAGTGATACATTTGGATGACAATGGAGTTTAAATAAATCAATATTAGGGACTGGAGCAATAGCACAGAGGGTAGGGCATTTGCCTTGCACGCAGCCGACCCAGGTTTGATTCCCAACATCCCGTATGGTCCCTTGAGCACCACCAGGGGTAGTTCCTGAGTGCAGAGCCAGGAGTAACCCCTGTGCATCACCGGGTGTGACCCAAAAAGCAAAAAAAAAAAAAAAATCAATATTAGAAAAGTATGAAGGAAATTCTCAAATATTGGAAACTAAATAATACACTTCTAAGTAACATATGAGTAAAAAATAACTACAGGAAGAATTAGAAATTATCTTTAAATGAATGAAAAATGAAAAAATAACAATGCAAATGAAGTAATGTATTGGAAAAGAAGAAAAAAATCTCATTTCTATCATCATTTTCTTTGTTTTTAACTATTTTATTGAATCACTGTGAGATAGACCCTTACAAAGCTGTTCATGAGTAGATTTCAGTCATACAGTGTTCCAACACCCACCCTCCACCAGTGTATATTTCCCAGCATCAGTGTCCCTAGGTTCCCTCGCATCACCCCCCAGCCCCCAACCCTGCCTGCCTCTATGGCAGGCACTTTCCCCCCCCCTCTCTCTCTCTCTCTCTCTCTCTCGCTCTCGCTCTCATTTTGGGTATTGTGGTTTGATATATTTCTATTATCATTTTCATCCTAGGAAGATAGATTTTAAAAAGTAAAATGTATTTACAACTTAAACAGAATAAAGAAAATAACAGAGAAGAGGCAAGTACAATAAAAAAAATTAAAAATAGAGAAAAATACCCCTTCCCCAAAAGTGTTTTTGAAAAGATTGGTAAAATTAGTTCATGTCTAGGCAGACATTAATTATTAGGATTGGTTTATATTATTAGAAGTTTTACTAATTTCTGTATAGAGCATATGAAAAAGACTTGTAAAAAAACACAAGGTGGCAGTCACATACAAGGAGCTTTATTTTAGCGGTGCTTGCCAAGGTTGACCTGTTGGGATAAGCCAGAGATCTAGAAGGGCAAGGGAACTTCCCTGAAAAAGAAGGTAGAGACTAAACTTTTGTGTCTAGGTAATGTCACTCAACCACATGATTGAGAGACTTCAGAACATAAAGTTCTTAAGGGCAGCACCCAGCAACTTGGAGTATTTTATATTAACTGTGTTTAATAACTGCACAGCTAGTAAATATTGGAAGTTGTTTTCTGGGGGTACATAATGCAGGCATTGTGTGAATGACTAAATCTGTGAATGACTAAAGGTCTGCTTATCTGAGCCATGTTTAGAACTCTGCATGTTGAGGACAGAGCTAGCGCACAGGTTGGGCTCGCTTTATTCCTTCTCTGGTCATCCTTCCTCTAGTCTCTATTTGGCAAGGGGTGGAGGCGTTTCTGGGGCTTGGGAGTAAATTAACCTCTCGGAATTACAACAGCCCTGCAGGGCCAGATTGAGCTTGATAGATCCATTCCCATTTTTGATAAAGGGGCTTCTGTTACAGATCCAGTTTTATAGGGAGCCTTTTTCTTGATACAGGGTGTAAGAAGAACTTGCCCATAGAACAAGCCCAGTCTGGATTTCAGATTCAGTCAGCAGCCACTTTGCTGCCTGGGTTGTCTCCCTACTAGTAGATATTTTGGGGTTTAGGATAGGAACACCCTAAGGTTCCCATTCCAGTTGGTTCAGGGATCCAGAAAGCAAATGTGTGGGGTCATTGAAACTTTTCACTCCATGTCTTTCCTTCGAACACTATTGGGAGAGCCTTTAGCATCACGCGTGCTTGCTGCTGCTCAGACCCCACTAAAAATGAAATGTTGTGGGAGACACTGCAGGTGGAAGCCAGCAAATATCAGAAAGGAGGAACATGTCGGCATCAGAAGTGAATAATTCATAGGAAATGTTGTCTGTAAGAGAGCATCTGTTCATGCCCACTCCCTGCCCGCAGGTCTTCCTAGCCCACAAACTTTTGCAAGCATCTCTGTCTTCATCTTCACACGATGTATTCCCTGTGTGCATATATGCCCAAGCTTCCCCTTTTCATAAGAAAAAGGGTTCTACCTACTCCAGTATGACCACCTCCATGCTTACTCAATTAATCATATATGCAACAACTCTATTTCCAAATAGGCTCACATTCTGAAGCACTGGGGTTAAAACCTCACCAATTTGGAGGACAAAGCTCAACCCATACAACCCAATGGCCACAGGAGAGCAGGGGAACTTCCCTGAAAAGGAAGGTAGAGACTAAATGTTTTTTTTTTCTTCCTCCCTTTGTCCCTTCTCTCATTTCTTCTTCATATTTTCCAAGATTTTGTCTCTTCTTTCTCCTACCCATTTGCTCCCTCCAGAAATCTGAAAATTATTGCTGGTTGTGCTGGTGAGCAGAAGGTGATTTAAAAGCAAGAATTCTGGAAAACAGAGGGTTCAGGGTCAGGAGCAGGGAATTGTGGTGTTTCAGAGTCTGAGGATTCCCAAAGGTTGTGTTGGATGTTTGTAACCTGTGACTCTCTGTGGAGGGAAGTCTTAAAGTCTCTCAGGACCTCTTTGTTAGGACTGTGGAGACAAGAGAGGGGAAGGCTTGGAACAATGAACACTGGAAACTAATTTGCTTTATTTTTTAAAAAGATTGTATTAAATTTAAAAAAGTTCAAATGGGGGCTGGAGCAATAGCACAGCGGGTAGGGCGTTTGCCTTGCACGCGGCCGACCCGGGTTCGATTCCCAGCATCCCATATGGTCCCCTGGGCACCGCCAGGGGTGACTCCTGAGTGCAGAGCCAGGAGTAACCCCTGTGCATTGCCCGGTGTGACCCAAAAACCAAAAAATAAATAAAAAATAAATAAATAAAAAAGTTCAAATGGAGTGATAGCACAGCGGGTATGGCATTTGCCTTGCATGCGGCCAACCCGGGTTTGATCCCTTCGTCCCTCTCGGAAAACCCCGCAAGCTACCAAGAGTATCCCACCCGCATAGCCTGGCAAGCTACACGTGGCATATTCGATATGCCAAAAAACAGTAACAAGTCTCACAATGGAGACGTTACTGGTGCCCGCTCAAGCAAAATTGATGAACAACGGGATGACAGTGCTGTGACAGTGCTATTGTATTAAATTAATTAATTAATTTTTTGGGGAGCCACACCTGGCAGTGCTTAAGGATTACTCCTGGCTCTGTAATTAGGAATCACTTCAGGTGGGCTTGAGGGGAACCATATAAATGCTGGAGATCAAATCTGGTTGGCTGTGTGCTAGGCAAGAGCCTTATCTGTTGTCCTATCACTCTGATCCCTCATTTGCTTTTTAAAAAGATGGATCCCATATAGTGGCAACTGTTCATATAACTCAGTGGAAACCCTGATGGCCTCTGTGAGGCGGGGAGATGTGTTTGAGGAGTGTTCACTCCCTCCTTCCCCGCAGCAAGGCCCTGACCCTGTGCTACCTCAGCAGGGGTGTGAAGGGGCCACAGATGTTCTTCAATCTATCTAACAACCAGAACTTTGGTCTGCTAAGTTCACACGGCGGCCTCTGAGTGGACTTGGCTCTTCACCCCACGCTTACCCGTTTCCTGAGTGGAGATTTGCTCTTCAACTCTTTTTAGAAGAGAGTATAGAAACATATCTACTTTCACTTTTGATTTTTCAGTAGTCTTAGTGCTGTCTGCCCGTCCTCCTTGCCAACTCCCTGCCACTCCAGTCCCCTGAGTTCTGTTACTGGATGGAAACTTGGCAGAAAGATCAAAAGTCTAAATGCTCCTCCACTGTGTGCTTCATGTTGGGGGACTCCTACAGGGGTCAGTTAGGAGACCCTGCCGGGTTTCTGTTGGACATGGAGTCCTGGGGGAGCATGGACAGAGGGTTGGGCTGAATTATTCTCTGCTAGCTGCAATTTGTGTTGTGCTGCCTCCTGACTCCTTTGAGGGATCTAAGATTCCAACAGTGTTTCTGTTCTAGGTTCTCCAATTTTGTGGCACAAGCTTTTTCGTAATAATCTCAGGTAATTGTTTGAATTTTTGTAGTATCTGTTGTAATGTACCCTTTTCATTTCTGATCTAATTTATTAATTTTCTTTATTTTTTTCTTTGTGAGTTAAGAGTTTGTCAATCTTGTTTATTTTTTTGAAAAATCAGCTGTACATTCACTGATCTTTTGTATTGCTTTTCATTTTCTATTTCATTTGTTTCTGTTCTAAGTTTTTTTTTCTTTATGGACTTCTGTTGACTTCGAGTTCCCTTGGTATTTCTTTTTTAGTAACTTAGTGTGTGTAGTTTGGTTACTGAATTTGGATTTTGTTAGTTTTTCACTGGACACTGGCATTGCTATGAACATCCCTCTTAGAACAGCTATTGCTACATCCCATATGTTCTTCTAATTCATGTCTTCATTCTCATTTGTTTCTAGGAATCTTGACTTTTTTAAGTGAAGCAAAATATTTTTTTTTATTGAAGGAAACTTACTTAGAAAGATGAGGGAGGAGGGGGCTGGAGTGATAGCACAGTGGGTAGGGCGTTTGCCTTGCACACAGCCGACCCGGGTTCGATTCCCAGCATCCCATATGGTCCCCTGAGCACCGCCAGGGGTAATTCCTGAGTGAAGAGCCAGGAGTGACCCCTGTGCATCGCTGGGTGTGACCCAAAAATAAAAAAAAAAAAAAAAAAAAAAAAGAAAGATGAGGGAGGGAGAAGGAAAGGAATATGTGTTCAAGAGAGAACATGAGCTTGAAAGGGCAAGTAAGCAAAGAGAGACAAATGAGAAAGCAATATACAAGTTCAAGGAATAATATGGACTTTGGAGTAAGTTTATTTTTTTAAATTTTTTTTATTGAATCACCATGTGGAAAGTTACAAAGCTTTCAGGCTTAAGTCTCAGTTATACAATGCTCAAACACCCATCGCTTCACCAGTTCACATGTTCCACCACCAGGAACCCCAGTATACCTCCTTCCCCCCCTCCCCATACCTGTGTAGCTGATAAATTTCACTTTACTTTTCTCTTTACTTTGATTACATTCAATATTTTAAAAAAAACTCACTATTATTGTTTGGAGTCCCCCCACCCCTGCAAAGTCAGTCCTGTTGAAAAGGAAGCATTTGATAATTTGCTTTCCATTGCTGACAATGAAGAGATATGAGGCTGCTATCACGGCCACGCGGTTTTGGATTTCTGTATTTTAGTAACTAAGTCCAGGGAAATTTCTGCCAGAAATTGTATCACTGCAAGCTTGTACCTCCCTTTTGTGGTCGTCATAAAATGGTGGCCAGGGCTCAGTTCACAGTCTAGAGACATTTCTGCAAGAAGCTGCTGGTGCCCAAAGTAGTTTATGCTGGCCTCTGGGGCCATGGTCATGCAGCAGCGGAGAGCTAAGTTTAATCTTTTTGGTTTTGGTCATTTCTTTTAATTTGAATGTCAATCTAGCTGGATAGAGTATTCTGTTTTGATGTTTATTTCATCCAACTTATTTACTATGTGCAACCATTTTCATCTAGTCTGTAAAGTTTCATTTTATAGATTTTATTTTATAAAACAGCAAGATCTAAGAAACAGAATTCCAGGTACGTATGTGGCCCTTTGTATGTGCCTTTGACTTTGCTGCTCTTGGGACTCTATCTCTGACTTTTGTCACTTTGTTTTTTCCTATTTGATTTTTTAGGTTACACCTGATGGTGCTCAGGGATCACTCCTGGTGGGCTTGTGGGTGGGGGAAGGGCACCATAGGGGGTGCTTAAGACTGAACTCAGACCAGTCGGGTACAAAGTAAATGCCCTATCACTGTACTATCATTCCAGCCCTTATTCTTTGATTTGAGACACTGTATACTTCTCGGATCTGGGTATACAGCTCAATTCTCTGGCCAGGTAAGTTCTGTTACAATTTCCTTCACCAATAGTTCTTCAAACTTCCCCTTTTCTCAAGGATTCCTACTCTTCAAACATTGTTTTTTAACTCTTTCCCTGAGTTTACTATTTTCATAAATTTTTACTTTTTTTTTCCCCTTAAAGCTTTTTTGGGGGGCCATGGAGCTTATTCCTGGCTCTCTTGCTCAGGAATCACTCCTAGCAGGGCTCTGTGCATCACATAGGAAGAAGGGGATAGAACCGGGGTCAGTTGCATGTAAGGCTAATGACTTACCTGTTGTAGTACTCCTCTGCCTCTGCTTACATTATTTCCTAAATCTTATCCTCTAGCATGCTGTTATCGGCTCTGTCACTGTGCTGTTGAGGCCTTCCAGTGAGTAAGTTTGTAAGCTTAACTACTATTCCGTTCAGTTACTTTTGGTTGCAGTTTTTATACCCCCTCCTTTTCTTTCTTCATTGAAGACTTTCTATTATTCTCATCATCTGAGAAGTTATAGAGCTATTAGGTGATGGGGGACCTTCTGGACTATTCTCACACTAATTTTGGAGAGGTCCTCCACTTCATTGTGTCTACAATGCAATGAGGGCTGGGGTGTGTGCAGGCTTGGTAGCAATTTAAGGTTAGTATTTACCAATTCTACCCGGAGTCAACTAATGTGCTTATGCTTATCTGGCTGTTGCTGAGA
Organism: Sorex araneus; assembly: GCF_027595985.1. Lineage (NCBI taxonomy): Eukaryota > Metazoa > Chordata > Mammalia > Eulipotyphla > Soricidae > Sorex > Sorex araneus. The sequence goes on from NC_073313.1 coordinate 188,892,512, forward strand.
CTTTGAAGCACAATCAGTGCGAAAACTCTTGCATACATGACTCCCACAATCTCAGTCTCGTGTGGGCCAGTGGCTTTTGGCCACCAAGGTGTAGCCTGTTGGTGATGTTGCTGATGTCGGTATAGAAGTTTTCTGGCTTCAGGGTCAGCTTCCTATTCTTTCAGATTGCGCTGGTGGAGATTCAAGACTGTGGGTGAACTTACAGCCTGGTTTTCACTGTAGACGCAGTGCCACCAAGATCGACCACTACATCCTTGAAAGGCATGCCTGCCCTACTGCAGGGATTGAATCAATTTCTTCACTCCTCCCCCAAACCCTGTAATCCCTCCATTGGGTTTGCTTATTGTATAGCAACTCTGCACAGAAATTCTGAGTGCTTCGCTAATTACTGCAGTGCACTTCCTCTGAGACCTGTCTTCAGAACCCTGTTTGCTTCTGTTGTTACTTTCTGAGCTACTATTCACAGGGTACCCTTTTCTGCCACCTTGGCCCCTTCCCCAGGGGCCTTATGTTTTAAACTCAATATTAAACTTAAGCCCAAAGCACGTACTGGACATGACGCCCACCCCCTCTCCCTGAACTTCCCAACACTCAACAAACTACAAATATGTGGAAATTACATCAATAAATGCCATGTGTGAAAATGCAGTTAACATGGTAATCATAGGTGAAAGATGGAAGACTTATGATCACACTTGCTTTTGTCACTTCTAATGAAGAACTGTTATGCTATAAACAATTGGTGTAACTTTCAACTGTAGCTCTAACTCCTTGAACAGTATATATTGGCCCTCTTTTCCCCATTATAGTCCCAATACCAAAACAATTTTTTCCCTAACAAGAATACTGATGAACATAAGAACATTTTATTGGTATTGTTTCTTTTTTTTTTTTTTTTTTGCTTTTTGGGTCACACCTGGCAATGCACAGGAGTTACTCCTGGCTCTGCACTCAGGAATTACTCCTAGCGGTGCTCAGGGGACCATATGGATGCTGGGAATAGAACCCGGGTCGGCCACGTGCGAGGCAAACGCTCTCCCCGCTGCGCTATCACTCCAGCCCAGGTATTGTTTCAATTTTAATTTGGATCCAGTTCAATTCTAACACTATTGGTGGAAAAGCAGTTTTTCCAGTTCTTGAGAATTATATGAAAGACCTGCATATAAAATTCAGTTTTAGTGCTTATTGTACAGTAAAGGTAGCCAAGACTAGGACCCTCCCCAATGTCTTTTACCTGTGAACGACTTTCCCGTCTTGTACCACGCAGTCTATTCACCTCCCGTGAATGATGTTACTGGTAGTGTCTCGAGCTGTCCTGTCCCTGATACTGCCGGTCTAGTGAACAACTTCCCTACCTGTCCCATGCAGTCCACTTGCTTCGAAGGCCAGCATCTTTCCCTGCACTGCTCTCTATCCCATACAAATGGTCCCAGCCAAGGCCACGGCCACATGCACGTGGGTTGAGATCCCTGTGCTGTCTGCTGAGGAGTCCAGAGAATGCCGCTCAGGGAGAGGGAGCTGGGGGCATCTTTTTTCATGCGCTGCCAAATCCCATCCCCAGCCATCCCATTCTCCACTGGCTGGCTACCTGTTCCACGGGAGATTTTTGGCGAGGGTTCTCTACACCTCAGCTCCTGCTGTTTCATAACCACCTGGAGTTCTTAAAAACCCCGGACCTTCGAGGACTCAAGTCACCTACAAGTCCCATTTTGGATGCCAGCTCATAGGGTCTATTCTTACTTTTGACTATAAATTTGGGCGATTTTCTTATGACCTCAGTTGCTGAACTCGGTAAAATGGACTCAAATCAGAAAAGTACTGATTTTTCTTTTCTTTTTTTCTTGTTTTCGGGTCACACTCAACAATGTTCAGGGATTACTCCTGGTCCTGTGCTCAGAAATCTTGGTGGTGCTTGGGAGGCCATATGGGATGCCAGGGACCAAACCCAAGTCAGCTGAGTGCAAGGTAAATGCCCTCCCCGTTGTGCTATGGCTTCGGCCCCAAGAACGGTTTATTTTTAATAAAGGATCCAACTAGGAGGTCCAGCCAATTGAAGTCACTTAGGATGAGATCTAGAAGAAACACAGGGCTTTCGCGTTCTCTATGCAGAACTGAGAACATTTTCCCTTAGCTCATCAGTGTTAACCAAGCTGAATTTTCACTGCACTTCAGTGTCCTTTTAACTGGGGTTTCTCTATTCAAGGCAAATACTATTGGCCAGGAGACTGAACTCAATCTTCAGCACTCCCTGACCCCACCCTCACACTATTAGGTCAGGTCTGTTCAAAGTCCTAATCTCTCAACTACGTGGCAGGTCCTTCTTGTGACCTGTAGTAATCTGATCAATCCCCATAGGAAGGCCATTTGTGGGTAGACACTCCTGTTACTTAGAATATATTCTAATGAAGTCTCAGAAGCTTGGTGCCAGGACAGAGATTAAATTTCTGATCTTTGAAAGGTCATTTCAAAATGACCTTTGAAATGCAATGACTTTTTTTTTTCTAACTTACCAAGAAATAATCTAAAAAGCTTCTGCACCGCAAGAGATACAGTGACCAGAATACAAAGACTATCCACAGAATGGGAAAGGATATTTACACAATACCCATCAGATAAGGGGTTGATATCAATGGTATATAAAGCACTGGTTGAGCTCTACAAGAAGAAAACATCCAACCCCATCAGAAAATGCGCCGAAGAAATGAACAGAAACTTTACCAAGGAAGAAATACGAATGGCCAAAAGGCACATGAAAAAGTGCTCTACATCACTAATCATCAGAGAGATGCAGATCAAAACAACCATGAGATACCACCTCACACCACAGAGACTAGCACACATCCAAAAGAACAAAAGCAACCGCTGTTGGAGAGGATGTGGGGAGAAAGGGACCCTTCTTCACTGCTGGTGGGAATGCCGACTGGTTCAGCCCTTCTGGAAAACAATTTGGACGACTCTCAAAAAATTAGATATTGAATTCCCATTTGACCCAGCAATACCACTGCTGGGAATATATCCCAGAGAGGCAAAAAAGTACAATCGAAACAACATCTGCACATGTATGTTCATCGCAGCACTGTTTACAATAGCCAGAATCTGGAAAAAACCCGAATGCCCCAGAACGGATGACTGGTTGAGGAAACTTTGGTACATCTATACAATGGAATACTATGCAGCTGTTAGAAAAAAGGAGGTCAAGAATTTTGTAGTTAAGTGGATGGGCATGAAAAGTTTCATGCTGAGTGAAATGAGTCAGAAAGAGAGAGACAGACATAGAAAGATTGCACTCATCTATGATATATAGAATAACAGAGTGGGAGACTAACACCCAAGAACTGTAGAAATAAGTACCAGGAGGTTGACTCCATGGCTTCGAGGCTGGCCTCACGTTCCGGGGAAAGGTCAACTCAGAGAAGCGATCACCAACTACATTGTAGTCGAAGGCCATGTGGGGGAAGGGAGTTGTGGGCTGAATGAGGGCTAGAGACTGAGCACAGCGGCCACTCAACACCTTTATTGCAAACCACAACAGCTAATTAGAGAGAGAAAACAGAAGGGAATGCCTTGCCACAGTGGCAGGGTGGGGTGGGGGGGAGATGGGATTGGGGAGGGTGGGAGGGACACTGGTTTTACGGGTGGTGGAGAATGGGCACTGGTGAAGGGATGGGTTCCCGAACTTTGTATGAGGGAAGTATAAGCACAAAAGTGTATAAATCTGTAACTGTACCCTCACGGTGATTCTCTAATTAAAAATAAATAAATTAAAAAAAAAAAAAGAAATAATCAATTTTCATACTCTGGAAGGCAATGAAGACACAGTGACCAAAAACCAGAATGGAACTTTATTGTGTAAAGTTTATAGAAGTATAACTAATATTCCTCTGTACAAAGTACACAACAGTTTTAAATACAACTAAGAGAAAAGCAAGTCCTATGACAACACTGATACAAGCAGAACCATTTACAGATACACTAAAAGTCGTTTTAAAATATCTTCTTTCTCCAAAGAGTCCATTGCGCATTCCGCAGCGATGGGGCTACGTCCCAGCAAGGTCACAATGGCATTTTATTGCCCTCAATGCTGATTTTCACTGCATGTGCAGATCTGCTTTTTTTCCTGATATCTGTGAACTTTCTCATCTGTTTATCCAGTCGACTGATACCCTTCTTGGAGGTCCCCTGAAACTGAGTGGAGGAAAAGTTAAAAGAGCGGATTTCTGAAATACATACATGTAGTCAGTTTTGTCTTTTACCTTCTTTTATCTGAAAGTTATCAGACAAAGAGTTGCTAGCTTTCCAATAACCAGGATGTGTTGATGACCTCAGGAACAGAGCAAATAAACATAACAGTATTAAAAAAAAAACAACAAAACTCTCAAATGAAGAATAATTTTGTATGCCTGGTGTTTTATTTAAAAATGTTGCCCCGATCCATGGAGATCTCCCAGATAAAAAGTGAAAAATTAAAACCACGATCCCAACTATTCCCATCAGAATGTTTTGCCTACATGCTTTTTCCTTTTGACACCTAATGTGAATCTCTTGCTTATACACCTTCAAGTAGAATGGCAGAAAGAATAAGGATCAGATGTCTAGTAAAGTTTTCTGAGAAAAAAACAGCACAGTGCAAAGTGTTAGCAGATGAGTAAAGCAAAGTCAGTAAGCACTAGAGCTCCCGCCTCAGACTTAGGGTGAATGATTATGCTCCATCTTCTACGACCCTGTGACCCTGGGGAAATCAGATCTTGGGTCTGTACTCCTTTCAGGACTGCTGAAAAGAAGTGAGATGAAGTCAAGTAAAAACACAGAGGCTAAGAAACAGTCAGTGCTCAAAATAAATACCAAGCCATTATTATTTATTATGGTTACCTTAAAAAATCAATTAGATTTATAGTAAATAAGAATACCTGACACAGTAAGAAAATTAAGTCTTTTTTTTTTTTAAACCTAAGGAGCTTATGAGTTCTTCCAACACATCCTTTTTGCCTTTTAATGCTTAATGGTTTGATTTTTTTTTTTTCTCGCTTTTTGGGGTCACACCCGGCAATGCACAGGAGTTACTCCTGGCTCATGTACTCAGTAATTACTCCTCGCAGTGCTTAGGGGGACCATATGGGATGCTGGGAATCAAACCTGGGTCGGCCGCATGCAAGGCAAACGCCCTACCTGCTGTGCTATCACTCCAGCCCCCAATGGTTTGGTTTTTAAAAAAGAAATACTTCGAAATGTTTGTATGCCATGCAAAACTTGGTCTCCAAGAAAAAAAAAAACTCTCAAAAGTATGAAAAAAGTCTGTCTTTATATTAAAGACAGAATACTGTGAAAATTCTGAGCTTTAGTACTGTATAGTGGGTACAGAGAAATGTTTATTTCCTAGGTGATGTTACTCTCAAATCATTATCTGTAAAGCACCATTCACAAAATTTTAAAATAAGGATAGAACTAGGAGACATCCCAAGGCTGGCACTAGTGAGGTGAAGTTTTTTAGAGCAGGAAGCCTACCAAGTCTTATCTCTTGTCTGGAATCAGGTTCCATCTCAGATCTGAACGAAGATTCCTAAGTCATTCTTAAACAAGAAACAGCTGATCTTCCATTCTAAGAATGGCCCAATTTCAAATAATCAAGCTTCGTGCCAAGTTAGACAGCGCTCAGGGACTGATCCTGCCTCTGCATTCAGGGATAACTCCTTATGGAGGGATAACTCCTTTGGGGGACCACATGGGATACCAGAGATTGAACCCAGGTTGGCTGTGTGTAAGGCAAGTGGCCTACCGGCTAAATGATTGCTCTCCTGCTCAAGTCATCTTTCTTTATCAATTTTACCTGACAGTCTGAATTTGCATAAACACTAATTATCATAAGAAAATAAACCATCCTATCAAACACAGAGGTATCTTGATTCTTTCTCAAAGTGCTCTGATTTTTGCACTTTTCTAACCAACCCTAACCTTCAGTGTCCTATGGATCTTCCCAGCCCCAGCAATTGTGACACACCAAGTCCAGTTCTAATCTATTCCTTTTCTAGCTTTCACGACTTCTAAATGGCAGATGCCAAGTTATTAGAAGTCTAAGAATGCAGAAAACATACCTGACATGCCAAATTAAATGGCCCCTCTTCTGATTCGTCAATTTTATAGCAATGGAAAATCAAAGCAGCTTAAAAGATGAGCAAGTGCTTATTATTAAAACGATAGTATAACTATTATGACAATATTATCACTGAAGTATGTTTACTTAAATAAAAACAAAAACAGAACAAATAACACTGTCTTTGTATACATATAAAAAAGGACTAAAAAGAAATAACCAAAAATGTCAATAAGGTATGGTACAAATACAAGCAACAATTTTATTTGAAAGATTTATAAAAAAACATGTACTATTTTTTGCCATTTTAATGTTATTGTAAAAGCACTCCAAGAAATAACATATAAACATAAAAATATAGTATAGCACACTACTAGTTAGGTGAGAAAAACAAGAAACCAGAGAGAGAAAATAAAGCACATTTATAACAGACTAATACACAGCCAGCATTAATGACATGTTAGTGGTTAAATGAAAGAAAAGTAAAGTTGTATTATCACATAACATTAAAGTTTCAGTAATAAAAAGAGTCGTTATTTTTGATTGGTGGGAAGATTTTTCTCTTAATTACAAACTTTCCTACAGTAATAACCAGAAATAGCTAGGTTTAAAGTACTGCTGAATGTACATTTTACAGACTAAAGTGTTAACAGTGAAAACTTAAGAGCAGGATTCTGGAGAATTACTTTACATTTATTTATGCTATTCCAGTATAAAAATGACATTCAATTTAAAAAATTTTATTGTTTGCAGTACTGAGGGATGAAACCCAGGGAATCATACATGTGGCTCATACAGCTGAGCCAAATCCCTAGCCCAGGAAGTGACATTTAAAACAAAAACGCTTCACTGGGAAGCCATCTGCCTTCTCATTCCATCTGCCTTCTGAACACTGGACAATGTTTCCTAATAATACATGATTAGTCTTGTGCAATATGGAAGCCTTGAATGAATGTGGAAAAAATACTGATTAGGGAGTGTCACAAGGTGTAAGAACAACATGGAGAATATGACATAAGATCATCTGCCACCCTAACATGCCTTAATTGCAGCATAATCACAGCTGTGGGAGAGCTGGGTATACAATTGAATTTCCCTCTCATGTCTGACCCATTTCTGCTTTAGCAGACGGCTGGGTCACTTCTTCCCATCTCACCATCACCGACAGGGAGCGTGGGAAAAGAAACGACACCCACAAACACCCTCCAAAATACAAGGTATGCTTCCAAACAGTGACCATTAAGATTTTCATTACATTTTCTTGGCCATATTATAAATCTTAATTCTTAAAAATAAGTGCTGGAGAAGAAAAAAAAATGTTAGGAAAGAAAGAGATCAGAGTAGGGAAAGAGAATTTATGTGCCTATAATGAGGACCACTAAGATTCTGGGTCTTTAAAAATGAATAATAGGAAGACCAAAATACTTCTCAGGGCTTACTACTCTATTGGCCTTATGAGCTCCCTGATAAAAAGGGGTCTTCATTATCAATTTGTAAATCTTCAAGAGGACTTGAATTGATGACGGAATACATGTTAGGTTCATTATTTTGAAACTAGAAGTGGGCGTGACCCTTTCTGGTTAAGAAAGCACACAGTCTTCACTCTAGTTGCGGACAATTCACGCCCATGCACGAGCATGCTTCCTTGGGGATACCTCTCCGATACACACTGGTAGGGCCAGGCCTAGAGGGGCATCCTGTTGCCTTCAATGCTGAACTTGACAGCACGATGCAGTTTGCTGAGTCGTTTCTGTTCTGCAAATCGCCTTTTATGCTTTTCCAATCGGCTTAGGCCCTTTTTAAGAATACCAGGCTAGAAAGAGTAGTGTGAATGGAAAATAAAGAGAGATTACTGAGAAACAATGAAGATCACTGCATAGTATTTACAATGATGACAGAGGAAGTTCTAGGCTAAATATTTTGCAACAGAATTATTTAAAACAGTTCAAGTAAAGGGTGGGGTTGAATGCCAAATCATGTAGTTCTGTTTCTCAAGGATCTAAAATGACTGTATCAGATCACTGAGGTTTCAAGTCAGCAGAATTGAGGAAATTTAGTAAGAAACTTCCAGATTTGATAAAGTTGTTTTAAGTCTAAAGTAAAGCTCAGCAAGGAATGATCTGGCCAGATAAGAGATCAGAAGAAGTCTTTATTTCAGTAAAACCACACAAACCATTGTTATTAAACATAAAAAAAAAAAACTCCCCAACCCAAATGATCAATTTATATTTGAGATACACCTTGTTCCCCTGTTTGCTTACCCTGGATGACTCCATTTCAACATTCCACTTGGGCCTTACAACATAGTCCTTGTTTGAAGGCATCGGGACTCTTGCACGGGCACAGAACCCAGGATCTCCAGGTCTAAGAGCCCTGAGAAAGGAAAAAAAGATGAGCAGGTTCCTTATTCTGGCAACCAGAGCTGATGACTATTCATGTAAGAGTACACCGACAAGGAAGAACCAACTATATGCTTTCTGACGGACTCTGTCTAGCTGGCCTCATCATTACTCACAGAAGTGTAGCAATTCCTTGACCGTACCCAGAGTCAACTTGCTTTGCACTTTTAGAATTCCTTTCCAACTCTCTTTAGGTGGTCTGGTCTAATGGAATAGGAGCATGGGTTCACTTTTGAGGTGAAAAATCAGATGGTCAAAATGAGTTTCCAAGACTGAGTATATTCCTGGTGTATATGATTTAGCATATTCTATTCATACAGCAATTTCTGTCTGCTTCTTTTTAAAAAACATACTTTTAAATGTATTTTTCAATTCTCCACTTACACTGTTACTTTACATTTCTAAGATAATTAGACTGACATGCACTGCAACTGTAAAAAACAACAGAGATTCAGTGTCTCTTGAACCTGGGCTTCCTACATGCAAACCACATATATTTTTTACAATTATTTCTCTGGCTTCAATTCACAGAATTTAGATTTCCTGAGTTTTACTTGTATTTGTATGTGTATTTGGTTCTAGGCAACTTCACAGGATGTGTAGGTTTGTATCCACCACAAGGATTCCTCTTGTTTATAAACATTTCTACCTCCCTCTGCATTTGCCCAGTCCCTATACCTCCTGTGACCACAAACTTGTTACTCAGTTCAGTAGTTTTGGTATTTTAAGAATGTTATATAAGTGCAATATTCTATACAATCATTTGAAATAGTCTGTATTCTCTCAGCATGACTGAGAGTTGTCAGAGAACAGCTTGTTTCATCTATCAATATTTTGTTTCTTTTAATTGTTGAGTTACAAGTATATTCTATGGCATGAAAATAGTCCAACTGCTTAACCATTTACTTGGAAGGGCATCTGGGTTGTCCTCAGTTCTGGACTGTTGTAAGCTGCATGTCCATAAATATGCTTTTTCAAAAACTTAAGCTCTCATTTCTCTGGGATAAATTCCCCAGTATGCAACTGCTGTGTGGTGTGGTTGTTTTATGTTTTAATTTTACAGGAAACCAGCTAAGCTTTTTCAAAATATACTTATCATTTTACCAACAGCAATAAATGAATGATCTGTTTTCTGTCATCAATATTTGGTGGTGTGTCACATACCAAGTTTTACAAAAAACAGATTCTAAAAGCAAGTTGATTCACTGTAATGCTGATGAGAAAGAGAAACTAATTCTTAGCTCAAGCCACTGTGTGTGGATTCCGAACACAGCCTTGCAGCATACGTTTTGGTTTTCTCCAGGAACTCTGGCTTCCTCCCAAATCATGAAGATGTGAAAGAGAGGTTCAGTGTTTAGTTTTTGTTTATTTTGGGTAGTGCAAAAAGGTGGCATACCTTACAATGATTAAATCAAGAGTTGCATATCTGCTATCACTAGAGCCACACGATTGGTCTTACTGGATGTCTAAACTGGTCTAGTTGAACTGTGTGTGCATGTCTTGAGAAGAAAGAACATTCTGTCTAGAGATGGTTCTCACGTTATTTTTGAGGAGGCAGGATAGTCTCTGACCACACTACCCTTAAAGTGGTTGAATACGAATGAACAAAAGTTACTCTTTAATATTACAAGTATTTTGGATCTTTAATGATTTTTTTGTGACAAGGATGCTATCATCTTGTTTATATCACTTGGTCATGAAAAACTGGTTTCCCTGTAAGTTATCTGTCTTAAAAGTCAAGTTCTAAGAACCTACTGACTATGTTAAATTAGGATTTGCTATACATATTTGAGAACTATTCCAGAATCATGCTGGAACAAAGTTAGGACTATTATCCTCAATATTAAAGTCTATCTGTAGAGTTCTAAGAGTTTGAACCATTCAACCTTTAAGTAACTATCCTCCCTAGTGGAAGATAAGAGTAGGAAACTAATGTGCACAGGGGGCAGGTTGTGGGGAGAATAGGCATAGAGAAGTTTAAAAAATATCTGAATTTTCACGCACACTTTATTTTCAAATTTCACATGGAAAAAAACTTGGGTAGCCAAAGAAAATTTCCTGTGACTCTTACCTGAAACCACGGTTTGTCTTACTACCAAACTCACCCAGAACAAACTGCATTTGACCCCTCAAGCTCATCACTGTTTTCCTCTTACAATCTGGTGCTGCCTGACTACAGGCACGCACTGCACAAACCCCTCTGCCATGGCCTCACTCTCTTATTTGTTTCTCTTCTGGCAGGAACAAGTGCATCTCTACTCCTTCACCTTCACTGGCAAGCCAGCCAGCTTGGCTACACTCCCCTTGAAAATTGAATTTATTTCTTTGTACTTTTTTTGCTTCAATGACCATTTCTTCTTTCTTCGCTTTTTTTGGGTCACACCCGGCAATGCTCAAGAGGTTACTCCTGGCTGTACACTCAGGAATTACTCCTGGCGGTGCTCAGGGGACCACGTGGGATGCTGGGAATCAAACCTGGGTTTGCCACGTACAAGGCAAATGCCCTACCCGCTGTACTATCACTCCAGCCCATCAATGACCATTTCTAAGGAAATGATTACCAAATCTATGTCTGTAGGCCAAAATTTAAGTTCTAGATTCAAAGTATTTATAAGAATCACTCACCAGCCATCTCACACGTAACATACTGAAAACAGAACTTAGTCTTCAAATCCATTTTTTCTCTCCATTTCAGTGGTTAATACTAATACTTAAGTTACTTAGGTTAAAATTTTAACTACTGTCAACTCTAGTCAATTCTGTTTAAGTTACCAAACTCATTATTTTTGTCACTGCAAAATCATCAATCTTCTGATATATACCCGCTTTATGATCAGCTTGTTAAACTATCTCCAGTCTTCGTTTCCTCTGTCTTCCAAACCATTCTATGGCATGACACCAGAATGAGGACTCTGAGGATTCCAAATAAAATCTGAGGACTTCATGTCTATGCTCAAAAGCTTTTTGTGGAACCACAAAGTGAAAACTCTTCATCTTGATCTAAGAACTTCTAAAAGTTGGTTGTCACCTGTATTTCCAACCTTTCCCTCCACATCTGACACCAAACTTCTTCCTTAGCACTTTAGTCAGCTTGTTATTCCTAAAACCAGTCTTGCATGCTCACCCCCATCTTTGCTTAATAAGCTCTTTCCCACCACTTTCGTATAATCCCTACTAGAATTTTCTGAGTACACTCTTTTTAATTTGATTTTGAATTTCCAGAACTTATGACAATAAATGTGAAACTGATAATTAGAAGCCACCACAATATGAAAACATTTCATTTGTCGTTTTTCTTTTTAAGCAAAGCAGAATTAGGGCATTCTCTACATGTTCTTATAAGAAAAAATTAATAAAAAAAAAAACCTTACTTCTCCTCTCCTGTCAGCACTTTTTCTAAGTCCCTTCGTGGCGTCTGACCACCAGTGCTGGGAAAAAACAATCAGTGAGAATGATTAGGAACAGAAGAAAAGGATAAGAGCAAAGAAAAATATCAAAATATTATCAAAAATATTATACCACTTTACACTGAAAACAGGAAAATCCCAATTTAATGATTATTTGCATATGAGTTTTTATTTTGAGGCACATGCATTTTGAGAACTACCATGCTAGATCAAGTAGGACTAATATCTTTTAACTGTCACTGTCATCCCATTGCTCATTGATTTGTTGGAGCGGGCACCAGTAACGTCTCTCATCGAGAGACTTATTGTTACTGTTTTTGGCATATCCAATACGCATGCGTAGCTTGCCAGGCTCTCCGAGAGGGGCGGAGGAATCGAACTCAGGTCGGCCGCGTGAAAGGCGAATGCCCAACTGCTGTGCTATCGCTCCAGCCATCTTTTAACAGTACAGTCTATTTGTTGTCTAGGAATATATATTGTTTAACTTTTAGAAAACTGCTCCACATTAGATGACACTATGGGTGAGTGGTAATTCACAGCAGTAACTGCTGTAATTTCTGGCTAATAACTCTTCCCTTGCTTCCCAACTGTATACATCTGTATTCAATTGAACCATACAAACTGAAGCAGTTAACAATTTTTTTCTTCCCCTCCAAATACTAGGACATGGGACTGCGGAGTTTTTTCTGCAAGTGGTCAAAATAAAACTACTGGCCCTGGAGGCTGCCAGAACTGTGGCTGAAGTCACATTCCACAAGAATGAGTTAGGAAAGTCAAAGAAGAGTATGGGTAGTCAGTCACTACATATTCATCACATTTCAACGGAAAAGATTCTATCAGTAACAAAACCACCTAAAAAGACGAGCAAAATCCTGAGACTGCAGATTTTCGAATAGTCTTATCGACCAAAATAACTGAGTCATTACAGTACATTTACTCATACCTGTTCCCTCATACCTGCTCATTCTTCTCCGTTGAGGCATTTGTTCTAGATCTCTCTGTTCCCTTTCTTCTCTTGTCATTCCTTTGTAGTTTGAGGTAAGACCAAATATAGGGCGGGACCATTCATCTTAAGTAAGGAGAAATGGTATATTAAGTTCAAAAGAGAGCATTTCTCCTACCATTACCCAAAATAATGATACTCTCATATAATAAACTACTATGGCATCTAGAATATTCTTCCTTAAAGAAACCGTTATTTTATAACCATTATAAAACAAACATAGTATAATCCCAGTATCAAAACTAGTTGATCAACTACCTTTTTTTTTTGGTCACACCTGGCAATGCTCAGCGGTTACTTCTCTCTCTTTTTTTTTTGCTTTCTGGACCACATCCAATGATGCTCAGGGGTTACTCCTGGCTCTGTGCTCAGGAATTACTCCTGGTAGTGCTTGGGAGACCATATGGGATGCCAGGGATTGAACCTGGGTCAGTCGCATGCCAGGCAAATGCCCTACCCACTGTACTATCGTTCCAGCCCTAATCTCAGAGGTTTTAGTTCTGGCTCTGCACTCAGAAATTATTCCTGGCGGTGCTCGGGGGATTATATGGGATGCTGGGGATTGAAACCGGGTCAGCCGTGTGCAAGGTAAACAAATACCCTACCCGTTGTACTATCACTCCAGCCCTGATCAACTACCTTTGTTCATTTAATAGACAATCTAATTTCTAAATTTACTGAGAAAATACAATCTTTTTACTGAAATTCTTAAAATAAAAAATTCCTGAACTCAACTGTCAAGATATGTGTATCTTTAAACATTTTTACGAGTGCTAATGGTAACTTACCAATAACTTAATAACTAATAATTTATGTACAAATAAAAATAAACAAGACCATTACTCCCCCCTCAACACTCCCCCTAGGACAACTGCAAAAGGCTAGCATATTTTGAGGACTATGTGTCAGGCCCTGTGCTTTAGACACTCACATTTAGTAATTTTGATGATTTTTGTTTTGTTTTTGTTTTTTTGCTTTTTGGGTCACACCTGGTGATACACAGGGGTTACTCTTGGCTCTGCACTCAGGAATTATCCCTGGTGGTGCTCAGGGGACCATATGGGATGCTGGGAATTGAACCCGGGTCAGCTGTGTGCAAGGCAAATGCCCTACCCGCTGTGCTATCTCTCTAGCCCCTGATTTTGATGATTTAAAGTAAATATAATTGCCTTACACAGGAGGAAACCAAGCCTTAGAGTCTAAATCACTAGACTGAGGACATGAGGTCAGACAAATTAGAAATCTAAAATCTGAACCCATTTTATTGACTCTATGTCTGCACTTACACTCCTAACTCTACATACTCTTGTTTCATAATTAGAAAATGCATAGTTTTACTTGCTATTTAGTACTGGATAGTGCAAAAAACATATTCTAAGTTTAAGGAGAAAAAGTTGGTATATGAGGTATCAGAATTTTTTCTTAGCTTACTCAATTCAGAAGACCATTGGTAAAAACAGCTAACTCATTTACACATGCCTCTCTATATACAAAAATATAACAAGCAAAAAACCAAAATGTACATAACATGCCTCTCTACATACAAAAATATAACAAGCAAAAAACCAAAATGTACATACTGATTAATTTCCCTGCCATGTCCTTGTTAGACCTTGATTCCTTGGGATGTTTATAGAGGTACATCACTGCTCGTCCAATCCCACTATGCTTCAGGGTCTCCTGGCTCACACTAGGTAGCTGGGGAATATAAACACATAGACAATATAATTACTCAAAAGCTGAGAATTCTGCCAACCTACACTGGGGGGCATCTAAGACTTGATTAATTTACATCAGAATAATAAAATATTCCATTTTCAAGATACAAATATACAATGAAAACAAAGACATGGTGCTTATGCCAAAGGCTGATACTTTAGTATTACGACAAGTTAAAGAAAACTAGAACAATGTGAGAAAGTGTGAACTGAGGTCAGCAAATAAATCAGTCTAAGCCCCAGAATCAAACAAATCCAAGCATAGCCGTCACCTCCCAGTTATGTGACCTTCGACAGGTCACTTGTCTTAATTTCCTTATCTGTAAAATGGAAGTTATATACCTACCTGCTATCCTGTGGATTTATTCTGAGGAATACATGAACCAATACAAATATTCAACACTAGGCCAGAGGTATAGTTCATTGGTAGAACACTGGTCCTGCATGTGTGCCCATTGTTTGAGTCCCAATGCTGCCCAAACCACCGCCCCCCCAACCCTACCATACACTTAGCATAGAGGAGGTTCCTTGCGAGTTATTTAAGTTAAGTAGCTTGTCCAGGGTGTCAAAGCCACATAAAGATGGCACAGCTCAGGACTCAAATGTAAGTTTATTGACTACATTTGGTGTTCTGGCTTCAGGAATTCAGCACAACATGCTCATTACTCTGGTCTATTTGTCTCAGCTAACCATGGGTACTACAAGGTTTTTTCCCTTTAATATGAGAATTACATGTAAATTTATAAGGCTTTTTGGGACACACTGCAGATAAATCCGGAGCTGCTGAGAGCAAAACAGACCCTCTGCGCCTAAAGACTTTAATTCCAGAGACCTAACCCATTCTGGCATCCAGAGCAGCTTCTTACAGCAATGCATTGGGACTGCGAGCTGGGCTACAACTCTGCGCTGCCCCGGGGATGGATCTTTCCTCTCCACCCTGTTTTTCTGCATGGAAAATGGCGGCGGCAGCAATATCCACATGGCACGAGCCACCTTCTAAGACTCCTAACCCAGAGGTATACGGTTTTTACACTTTGGGGCTCCTAGGGAATCATGGGAAGTGGGTGTTACGCCACGCCCTCAGCCCAGATAAATCCGGAGCTGCTGAGAGCAAAACAGACCCTCTGTGCCTAAAGACTTTGATTCCAGAAGCCTAACCCATTTTGGCATCCAGATCAGCTTCTTACAGAAATGCACTGGGACTGTAAGCTGTTGTAAACTGGGCTATGCAATTTCTGGCAGAATTTTCCCTGGACTTTATACAGAAATCCAAAATCGCGCGGTCGAGGTGGCGCGACTTAACATCTCTTAATTGTCAGCAATGTGAAATGGTTCCTTTTTAGCAGGTCTGACTTTGGGTGGAAACTCCAAACAATAACTGAGTTTTTTTGTTGAAATGTTAAAGACAATCAAAGTAGCAGCTATTTCTCTAGACCGTGAATTAAGCAATAGCCCCACGCCGGCCGAGAGAGAGAAAATATTCCTCTTTCCCGGTTGTTTACCATTTTCGAAGAGAAACACGCCGTGGCATACACTATACTATGAGGCGAGGAAAGGGGGAGGAGGAGGAAAAAAACAAAAAAAAAGGAAAGGGAAAAGGAAAAAAAAAAGTTACGTACTTGGAGCAGTGGGGCTACGTATCTCTTCATTCTAAGCAATGGAAAACTAATTATCAAATGTTTCCTTGGTAGTAGGGCTGTCTTTCTTTGGGGGAAACTCCAAAAACAATAGTGAGTTTTGTGTTGAAATATGGAATGTAATCAAGGTAAAGAGAAAATGAAGTGAAATTCATCAGTTATGCAGTTGGGGGTGGGAGGGCGGGGGAGGGAAGTATACTGGGGTTTTTGGTGGTGGAATATGGGCACTGCTGAAGGGATGAGTGTTTGAATATTGTATAATTGAGACATAAGCCTGAGAACTTTATAACTTCCCACATGGTGATTCAATAAAAAAATAAAATAAAATATTCAGTACCTTTCTATGCCATAGAATATCCCCTTCTGGAAGACTTATGGAAAAGAGAATATTTGAACAGATGGTGTCATAGAGATGGTGATAATACAAACAAACATCAGATAACTAAAGAGCAAACAGTTCATTTGCCTCTAACCTCTTGCAGAATCTTCAATAACTCCTCTCGAATCTTCAGTGCTGGCAAACTCCTATCTGGCAGAGGGGAAAGCCATTCTTTGATGGCAGACATCACACCACTGTCGATAAATGTTTCTTTAAGATCCTGTCTGCAATAATAATGATGATGATGATAAAGTTTATAAACCTTAATTCTACTCCAGCTTGCTTTGGATTTTTTAGCAACATATTTAGTGATATTTTCAAAAACAGTTTTTAAAGAGTTACAAATTTTTTTTAACTGAGCTAATTCACAGGTTTCAAAAGCAGCATAAGATTTAGTTCCTATTTTAGGAAATAAACTTGACAGGGGAAGATGATTCGCTAAAAATAAGCAAATTACACACACAAGATCAGTTAATGCCATTATAAATGGTATAGTCAAAATAATGAGTTCCAATTATTACAATAAAAAAATTCTTGAACTACCAGGACAGAGATTTTCACACTCTTTAAGTTGACAGAGAACCCAGTACTGTGCTATTCTTTACAGGACATGGAGAATATGATTCTAGCAGAAAAGTAAATCCCAACAATATATGTGAAATTTGCCACAAAAAATTTTGTCTGTTGTGACAGAGATAGCTATTACCTATTAACAGATCTCAACAAATAGGTGTTCAACATATTTCTGTAGCCATTGAAGGTAGACTACGGCTAGGTTCAAGGAAAAACCAAAGCTACTCAGGAATATGAGTAAACCAGTGAAATCACAGGGCAACAGAGATTAATAAAGGGTTCTTAATCCAGAAGTACTAATGATATAAATTATGACATTGCAGGCTATATAAGCATTATACATGCTACAAGTAGTCTCCCAGGATTTGATGATGTCATATTAGGGAAAGACATAATTTTATAAAACTCAAAACGGATTGTCAAAAGAAAGTGTTTTCTTTTTTTGGGAGGCCTCACCCAGCTGTGCTCAGATATTCCTCCTGGTTCTGCACTCAGGAATTACTCCTGGCAGCTTGGGATTTGTTGGGAATCAAACTTTGCATTGGCTCCATGAAAGACTCCAGTTTTACCCACTGTACTACTGCTCCAGCCCCTCCATTTTTATTTATCTGTTTGTCATTTGTTCTGTTTTCATCAGGCATCATGGTATTAAGGAAATTTGTGAGAAACTAAGATGATTCAGGAAGTTCTATTCACTTATTTTTCTATGATTTAATAAAAGGCAATCTTTTCTAATATTTCTAAGATACTAGTGTAATCATAATATTACTTGATCATAAGGAAAATGTTGTGTTTTTTTGTAAGCGGATTATACCTGACAGTGCTGAGGGACCATGTAATACCCAGGATCAAACTCGGGCCTACTGCACGCTCTTAGCCAGCTAAGCTATCTATCTAGACCAAAACAAACAGATTTTCTCGAGAGGACCGAATACTTACTTCTTAAGGTGCATGACTACAGTAGGTAATAATGTTAATTTTTTCAGTGCTGGCTTTTTTTGATTGTTCAATTGCCTGTCTTCCTATTCAGAAAAAAAAAAAGATGTAAAAAATGCAGTACTAATTGTAAATGATAAATTACAGTCACTATAATTTTAAACTTAAAAAAAAAGACGGAATTTTTCTGAAAAACTATAAATTCTACAGGAAGGGGATAGTTTAAGACTTTCATAGATCCCTGAATTCTGTATCTGTGTTATCAAACTCACAAAATTTCCAGTTAGCTTTAATAATGACAAACTTAAGAAGAGCAGTTTTCATTTAAAATACTGACATTAATTGTAGAACAAATTATACTAGGCAAACAGGAATAATTTTCCAGCTGTGAGGCTTTTTTAAAAAATTTTGTTTGGGTCACACCCAGCTAAGGGGTAAGTTACTCTTGGCTCTGCACTCAGGAATTACTTCTAGCAGTGCTCAGAGGACCATAGGGGGCCCTGGGGCTCAGGTTGACCACATGAAAGGCAAATGCCCTACTCCATGTACTATTGCTCTGGTTCCTATGAAGCTTTTCTAATAAAGAAAAATATTGTTAAACATACTTAAAGTCTTCAAATTTTTCTAAATATGCTACTGAAAACTGAGTGATTTTATGCTTAAAATTCAGAACTGTAAAAGCTTTATTACAAAAATCAAAGTACCTTAAATGTAGTTTAAGGCATAAACACAATCAAAAGAAGAGATGAAAGAAGCATACCTCAGCGGCCTCATTCATCTTGACAATCATGGCACTCACAACATCATCGGCATCACTAATGAAAGTTCCACCGTCACGGTTACGTCTGCGCTTGCCACTCATGCTCTTCTTCCGTTGCAACATCATCTCAAAATCCGACAGGAAGTCCATACTAGGTATTAATACAAAATCAAATGAAAAACAGTATGTGACTTAGACAAAAATAAAAATCTACATACATGTTTAGTGCTTCAAACATTTATAAATCACCTGAATCAATACATAAAAAGGGGAGTTAGTTTGTTCTTTGCTACTTTTACATGGTGAGTTACATGATAATTTCCATAGATAATGCCACGCTCATTCAGCTTAACAGGAATTTAAAAAAGGAAAATTTTTGAGTATTGTATTTATAAACTATAAACAGTAAAATCGAATCTCTGGCTGGCACCTTTAGAGACAGATTTTTTTTTTAAATAAAAGATTCCACCCATCTCAACCAACAAATAAAACAGTGAGGCATTTTTCAGTTAAGAGGTTAAGAGTCTCTGGATTCACAAACTAGTTTTGAAGAAATTATAAATTCTTAAATAGGTTACTATTGGGCTGGAGCGATAGCATAGCAGTTGGGCATTCGCCTTTCACGCGGATGACCCGAGTTCGATTCCTCCGCCCCTCCGGAGAGCTTGGCAAGCTACCAAGAGTTATCGCGCCCGCACGGCAGAGCCTGGCAAACTACCCGTGCGTATTGGATATGCCAAAAACGGTAACAATAAGTCTCTCAACGAGACGTTACTGGTGCCCGCTCAAACAAATTGATGAGCAATGGGGTTACAATGACAGGTTACTATTCTATTATTTTTTTTTTTTACAAGCACTTAGTTGGTAAAATATATATCAAAAGCCCATATAACTGGGAAATTTTGGCAGGATCAAGAAAGAAAAATAGTAAGAGCAAAGAATGTACACAGCACTATATACAGAGAGGTACATGGAAGAAAAAAATGATCAGGTTATTTTCTACACATAATGAGGAACTTAGTAATAACCTTCAACTTACAAATTCTCATGATCAAATTCCTTTGAAAAACTAAACCCCAGACAATGGTAAAGAACTGGCTCAAAAGGCTGAGCATATGCTCTGCATGTGTGAAGTGAGGGCCTAAACCCTGGCTTCTCTTGGTCTCTTAAGCACCATCAGGTGTGGCTTTGAAACCAAAACACACTATTCAGCAACAAAAACCAGACTTACTGTTTTCCTCTCTTTATATTATCATCAGAATCTGAATCTTCTGCTTCTTTTACCTGCATTTCACTTTTCTCTTCTTCCAGATCTTCTTGGTTAAAACCCTAAGGAAAAGTAATTTAGCCAGAATCATTACAGATTTCCTTTTTAACAGCTTGGAATTTTTTGCATTAAAAAAAAAAACTTCATAAAAAATAGACATCGGCACTAAAATGTATATGGCAAAAAGCTCCCTCCTATCTTGGTCACAAATACTACCAGTTTTCATGTGTTTCTTTTCTGAAAGAGGCTACACGGTGAGGCAGAATATGGTAGAGTGGAGAGGGTGCCTGCCTTGCACATAGCCATCCCTGGCTTGATCCGTGGCAGCAAATCCCTGGTTCCCAAAGCAATGCCACGAGTGATCCCTGAACTCTGGGCATTGAGTAAGTAAGGAGTAAGCACCGAGCACATGTATACAACATACTTATGTAGCTCTTTTTCCCCTCATGTGACCTTTCGCCTTTCTGAGATTTCTAAATTCTTAACTTCTGAGTTAGCAGATAAAATTATTTCTGAGAACGATTCTTTTGCTAAATAAAACACTTTAGTAATCATTGGAGCCTATTATTTCTCCTGAGAAATCAGTAGTTATTCTAGTTGTCTTTAGCAGTTAAGGCTGGTTACCAAGTCTGTCACTGCAAGAATCAGATTCAGATTTATTGTGAAAATATTCTTTTAGGGTTAAGTAAACAGTGCTCAGCGGGTCAATGCCAGCAATTCTTATGACAACCAGGCTGCTAGTTTATTGTGAGGACCCAAGAAGATGGTGTTGTGGTGGTTGGGGGGCTGGGGATCAAACTGGGTTGGATGTATGCCAGGCACGAGACCTAACTGCTACACTATCTCCCCATCCCTAACTCAGACATTACAAAGGGTATATAATAAATTTTATATGCACACCCTAACCCCCTACTTAATTTTGTCTGTTATTTCCCTATTGTGCCTTTGCTATAGATTTCTTTAGAATACATTATAGCTGTTTATTTCCACTCATTTAAACCATACACCAGAAAACCATAAAACAAGCAATTTGAAAGAAAATATTTCTACCTTATACTTACAGTAAATTCTTCTTCCTCTTCATCACCTGATTCTCCAAATATATCTGCAATAAGATTCCTGAAAGAAAAAAAGCACCCTTCATTTGCTTGTCCTGTGTTTTTATTTATTTGGGGGAGAAGAAATTGAGTCACACTCGCTGGTGCTCAGGGATTACTCTTAACTCTGTACTCAGGGAGAGATCACTTCTGGTGAGCTCAGAGACCACATGGGATGCCAGGCATCAAACCTGGGTGTGCAAGGCAAGTGCCCTACCGATTATACTATCTCTCAGGTTCCTTCATTTTCTTTCTTTTCACTGGCACAGGAATCATAAGATCTTTTTCTAACAGGCTGTATTTACACATAGTAAATTATGTTGAATATCTGTTGGTGGTTTTGGGGCCATACCCACTCATGCCTGGGCAACCATATGGTGCCAGGGATCAGAAGCTTCTCCTGTAAATAAAGCATTCCATCCTCTGAGCTACGGCAGGCACAAATCATTTATTTATTTATTTATTTATTTATTGGGGGAAAACACCCCTGGTGATGCTTGGGGGTTACTCCTGACTCTACACTCCGGAATTACTCCTGGGGATGTTCGGGAGGGACCATATGGGATGCAGAGGATCAAACCTGGATGAGTTATGTGCAAGGCAAATGCCCTACCCATTATACTACATCTCCGGTCCCATAAAGTGCCATTTCAATGGGTTTTGATAAAGGCATACAGTAATGTAGCCATTACCCTAAATAAGATATATAATTCTATCTCTTTAGAAATTTCCCTGTGCCATCTGTGCAGTGGTATCTATCCAAAGATTAACTTTGTCTGTCTCTGAATATCTATTTTTATGACAGTATTTTTAAGATTCATCCATGGTGCCCGCTCAAAGAAATCGATGAACAATGGGTTGACAGTGACAGTGACCCATGTTGTAGCATGTAGCAATAGTTAAGGAACTAAACCCCTGATTCCCCCAATGTTACATAACAAAGCACATTTTTTTGCACTATACCTCTAAACAAAATTTTGTACATGATGAAAGAACTTGAAAGACAAACCCTCTCTACCACCCTTTATAGGCACCCTTGAAAACTCAGGTTACACCATCACTTACTCTTCGTCATTCCCTGACTCACTATCACTCCCAAACAGATCCTTTTCTTCATTTTTCTTATCAGATAAGTCTTCTTTCCCTCCTTCTTCTTCACTGTCTGATGCTACAGTCTTTTCTCTTTTGCTGGATTTGTCTGATGCAGCATCACTATCAGAGTCATCTGCATCAGAGACAATACGACTCTTCTTTGCTGCTAGTGAAAAAGGAAAATCATGATTAATCTTATTTTATCACTATATGACAGATGCTTTACAATGGTAGTAAAAGGCAAAAAGGAAAGGCCTGATAGTTTAGTATTAAAAGAGGAAAAAACTGATAAGATTTATTCAGAGTCATCTAGTACTAGCAGAACTAAAAAGGTCTGAATATTCTTCTGTAGAATTTCCATTGTGTGGGCCATAAACAGTGCAGCAGGCGGTGAGCTTGCCTTGCATGGAGCTATCAACAGGCTCAGTCCCCAGCATCCCATAAGGTTCCCTAAGCACCATCAGGAGTAATTCCTGAATACAGAGCCAGGAATAACCCCTAAGGATAGCCAGGTGTGGTCCCAAAACCAAAACGAAGAATTTCCATGATGCTTGATCCTTGCTAGTCAGTTTGGAATGCTGCACTTGCCTAGCAAACTGGTACTCCTAGGCACTCTTATACTTTCTAACAATTGTCAGATTACATAGGAATGTAGAGTTAAAAAAATTCATGGAAAGCAAATAAAAAATTAAAATTCAACAAAAATAGTTCTCAGGCAGCAAAGACACTGGAGTCTCTAAAGAAGAGTTGCTCACATACTTCACTGAAAATGAAGAGAAATTTCTTCAGTCTAAAAGACACCTAGGAAGTTAATGTTAATACCCACAAACAACTGTGGATACTGTCAGATTTCCTTGTAAACATTTTCCTTTGAAACCAGTAAAAATACATTTAAGTATTTCAAATTCCTACTGAAAACTTGCAATAACCGCAAGAAAAAACCTGAAGAGAAAACTGGGAGAATTGGTGTCATAGTGATACTTAAAAAAAAAAATTAAGCTGAATGAGTTACATATCTACTATACCAAAAAAGACATTCTCCTAGCTTTACTCATTAGAAAATGAGTAGAGCCTTGGAAATTATTTTACCCAAATTATTTCTTACATGATTTCTCATCTTCACTATCAGAAAGCACAGCAGCTTTTCGCTTTGCGACTTTCTCCTCCTCCCCCTCTTTTTCTTCATCTTCATCACTGTCAATATTTGGCCTTTTGGGTCCTTCTTCTTCACTCTCAGAACTAGGAAATCTTTTCCTGTCTACTTGGTTATCGGAATGCAAGGAGTCATTCTGCATTTCCACCTCCTCTCCCTTATTCTCCCCATCACTCTCATCGTCTGACACAGGCTTCTGTTTGTGCCTGGAGGCACCCTCAGTTTCAGAATCACTGACAGCTCCCTTCTGAGGCTCTTCACTCTCCGAGTCACTGACTCGGGGTTTGGGAAGCTCCTCTGTGTCAGAGTCACTGGCCTGGGTCCTTGGGGGGTCCTCACTTTCCGAATCACTAATTCGGGGTTTGGGAAGCTCTTCATTTTCAGAGTCACTGGCCTGGTGCCTTGGTGGGTCCTCGCTCTCGGAGTCACTTATCCGGGGCTTGGGAAGCTCCTCGTTTTCAGAGTCACTGGCCTGAGTTCTTTGAGGCTCCTCACTCTCGGAGTCACTGATCCGAGGTTTGGGAAGCTCCTCACTTTCAGAATCACTGATTCGAGGCTTGGGAAGCTCCTCGTTTTCAGAGTCACTGGCTTGTTGCCTTGGTGGGTCCTCACTCTCTGAGTCACTGTTTGGAGGCTTGAGGGCCTCCTCCACTTCAGAGTCACTGGCAGGACTCTTCTGGAGCTCTTCCGTTTCCGAATCACTGGCAGGATGCTTGCCAACATCTTCATTTTCAGAGTCGCTGGCATGTCCGTTAAGAAGCTCCTCGTTGTCAGAGTCACTAGCAGGTAATTTCCTGGCCTCCTCACTCTCAGAGTCACTCCCTCGGTGATTGACGTCCTCATTTTCAGAATCACTTGCAGGAGGCTCCACCTGCTCCTCAGAGTCGGAGTCACTGTCCTTTTGCCTGTGAAGCTCCTCACTCTCGGAGTCGCTAGCATTAAGGTTTGAGGGCTCATCATTCTCAGAGTCTGTCACATGTCTTTTGCTGAGATCATCTTCTCGATCACTAGGGTCATTCTGGAGAATGAAAGGGAAGAATTAATGCAAAATTATGCTTGGTGGTGAAATGATAAAATTTAATAATGTTTTATCCCATTAACATGTTTTTTAAACTGCATCTAAAATAGTTTCTCCACTGTATTTTCCACTTCTCCACTCCCTTTCTCCTTAGGTACTCTTAGTTCTAATTATTATAGAACCAAGCTTACTGGATTTTGCCTTCTTATTGTTTATCAATTTTTTTTTCTTTTTGGGTCACACCCGGCGACGCACGCACAGGGGTTAACTCCTGGCTCTGCGCTCAGGGGACCATGTGTGATGCTGGGAATTGAACCTGGGCCGGCCACGTGCGAGGCAAACGCCCTACCCGCTGTGCTCCAGCCCCTGCTTATCAAATTTTATCTGTACACTACACACACAAAAATGTTCTGACTTATTTTGTTTCACATAATCCTTTTCAATTCCTTTCTATCTGTTTTAAACAGCACAATTATTTTCCCCCTAAAGAGCTGACCAGGATTCCACTGTATCACATCTTCTTTTCCAATCATCTCTTGATGGGTACTTCAGCTGCTTCTATTTTTCAGCTGTGGTAAAAAAATACTGCAATAAACACTACAGTGAATGTCACTTTTTTTTTTTTTATAGTAATGCTTGCGCAATTTTGTATTAATGCTTGCACACTATGGATACCCGAAAGTGGAATTGCTGGATCACACTGCCTCTATCTCTAGTATCTCAAAGAAAATGTATAGCACTTTCCAAAAATGGCTGCACTAATTTACATCTTTTACCAACAATGTTTTTAAATGTATGTGTATGTACGCGCAAATGTAGAATTCTTGTATTCTTTATACAGGAACATACCAGCTTAAAAAAAAAATCCCAGCTACCATTTGGATCCTATAAAAAGGGAGTTAACCAGCCTTCAGCAAAATAAATCTGTAGAGCACAATCTGGGCTTACACTATAAGAGACTCAATACTAGATAACTATATAGAAGACTTGCCATTTTTTTCCCTGTTAGGTTTGTGACCCATACCCAGCGGTACTCAGATGCTACTCCTGGGATGGGAAAAATATGCAGTGCCAAGGACTAAGTCATGCCTACTGCCCACTTAGTCTTCTTTCCACGCCCGAGACTTCTTCTTCTTCTTCTTCTGCTTCTCCTCTTCCTCCTCCTCCTCCTCCTCCTCATCATCATCCCATTGATCATTGATTTTCTCGAGTGGTCTCAGTAATGTCTCCATTCGTCCTAGCCTTGAGATTTTAGAAGCCTCTCTTTACTTGTCGTTCCTAACGGTGCCGAATTGGAGGCTCTTTCAGGATCAGGAAATGAGACCCTCATCGTTACTTGTTTTGGCATATGAATATGCCACGGGGAACTTGCTGGGTTCTCTGAGAGGGAGAACTAGGCTATAAGATGCTACGTGGCTGCACTGCAGCTGCGCACTTCTGGGAGATTGGTTTTATGGTTCTGGATGTTGGCCTTTGATGGGATTACACAGCGCTGGGGGCAGTTTCTGGGTGTGAATGCCTAGCTACTGGAAAATGAGGGATCTGGGCAGAAGGGGCCCAGTCCCAATCCGAGCAGGCTTGGGGATCTCAGCCCTGGGTCCTGCACACCTGGGTTCCTCTGCCAGTTCCTTCATGAGTGAGACTTTGTCTGAATGTCTGGAGAGAGGCCTTGAGCATGGCTGTGGCTGGGTTCTGGAGGTTTTTGGCTGCTGGGGCTCTGCTCGGGGCGGTAAGGGAAACTCAACCCGCCCGGCTCCGTGGGGCCCCGGTAAAGACAGCCAGGCGCAGAGGCAAGCGGCTCTGCCAGGACCGAGACTTATATTTTGAAAAGCAGATTCAAATAATTATAAAAATAAATTTTCTTTCATATAATTCTAGCTCATATCCCTTTCTTTTTTCATTTTTTGGGCCACCAGGAGGTGTTCAGGGCTTACTCTTGGCAGACTTTGAGGATCATATGGGGTGCCAGGATAAAACTCCAGTTGGCAGTGTCTAAGGCAAGTGTCTTATCTGTTCTTTTATTGCTCCGGCCCCTTCTAGATCATATTTTCAAAGAAATGCAAGCAAACATGTTTCTTAAGTCCTTTTCTAAAAAAAAAAAATTAAAAAAAATTTAATCACTGTGAATGACAGTTATTCATTAAATGTTTCAGGGATACAATATTCCGGTGCCTGAAACAACATTTTTGGGTTTTATAAGGCTAAAATTACTTTAAGAAAAAGAAATCTTTATGTCTTCTTATAAAACCACAAATTTAAGCAAAACAACTTACAACAATGAAAGTAGATCTTTAAATTACAGTTCTGTTCAACACTGACAGGGACTGTTTTCTTCTCATCAATGTTTTAACACTGAACAAAATTATGTCAGCCAATGATTTCATGTACAGAATATTCTTCCAAGAGATCTAAACATGTTAGGAGGGAGGGAGTAAGTACCTAATAAGAGCAACATACCAGGTTAGGGCACCTCTATTCATTTACTCCCAACAGTAAAATTCATGATAAGAAAATTAAGACTTGGAGTAATCATGGTCATCATGGTCACACATCTAGCAGCCCTGGTAGAAAAATTTAAGTTTTAGGGAAAGTGTAACAAATCTTATACTAATTCAGTGTTATACCAAATAATATGAAAGGAAGTGCTCTAGGATACAAATTTAATATATGCTTATTATTGCTATATATTAAAAAAATGCAGAGGAAAGTACATAAAGTTAAATACACCAACCCACAAATAGCAAATATTTCAGAATCTGAGAAATATTCTTGGCTCTTAGTATCTGAATCTTCAATAAAATCTTTATTTTTAAATTCTTTAATTTCAAATTTTTTATTGAAGGTTCATATACTAAAAGCAATAAAATTCTGGTTTAAAAAAAGAGCATCTGTGTTTCAAGTTTACACCGAATAAATTTACTAAGTAATCTCTCTTTAGAAAATATAGTGAATTAGTGAACTCTCCATGAATCAAATTTCAAAGAGCATTTTGTAATGTTTATGTCCTCCATTGTTCTATGAAACAACTTACAAGAGAATAAATAATAAATGACTTGAAAATATTTTTACAAAATTTGTATTTTCATTTATTCCAGATTAATTGAAAGGCAGCTAGACATTCTAGGTCTATAACTTCAGAACACTTGCTTTTTCATTATCCATCTGGGTAAAGTCAAATTCCAAATGATAAATTTGTGTATTAAGCTACCATTACAAATTGTTAAATATCTTAAACCAAGTCACACACAGAAAGAAAACACTGTTGGGGCCGGAGCAATAGCACAGCGGGTAGGGCGTTTGCCTTGCATGTGGCTGACCCGGGTTCGATCCTCGGCATCCCATATGGTCCCCCAAGCACCGCCAGGAGTAATCCCTGAGCATTGCTGGGTGTGACCCCCCCCCCAAAAAAAAGAAAGAAAACACTGTTTAAGAAGAGTTCCAAAGACATGTTTCAGTGGACCATAGTTACAAAAGATAGATTAGAAACCCTTACTTTGAGTTTGTCCATAAATCCTATCCAATTAGCATATTAAAATTTGAAAAACTCAGCAATAAAAATTTCAATGTTATTTCCTGGAATGCTGCAAGATTTTGACTTTGAAAAACTTAAATTTTGCAGCAAGAATACACATAATCAAAAGAAGCTATAGACCATACTATTCTCTTTATCTAAAGAAGGCTGGTATTTGCATGGTCAAAAGAAAAGCATTTCAAATAAGTATTGGAAAAAGAAAATTCTAACCAAAAGTAATAATGAAGAAAAATTCTACCTATCCATACTCATTTCTGCCTTTTCTCCAACTTTAACTCTCTATACTGCACCAACAAGTCACAAATTTTTGTATGAATGAGAATCATTCAGGGAGCTTTGATACAAAACACAGATTTTTATGCTTCTCATTTCAGTTATTAATCAAGTCTTGGAGAAAGATTAAAGAATGCACACTGTAATACTCAAAACAAGAAATTCTGGTTACGTCCCCAGATATTCTACTTTAGACACATGAAACTATTAAATTCAATGTTACCTCCATGCCATAAAAATGGCAGAATATCTTTCCTCCACTTCTTTCTTACTTCAAAACTGGTAAAAAACAAATAAACCTTACTACTAATTCTACCTTTTTCTCTAGAACAAACTTTGTCCAACATATTTCAGAGTTAAGAGCATGGACTTTAGAGTCAAAATGGTTCAGAGTCTAAATTTTATCTCAGCTACTTTCTTTAGTACAATCCAAGGAAATTTTTTTCTTAATGTCCTGAATCTGATTGAGTATGAATAGTATCTATACTTCAGGGGTTGTGCAAAGGCTCAAATAAATGGAAAGCATAGTGCCTGTGAGTAATTAATGTAATTAAGAAAGGAAAAAAAGCAATAAGTTATCCAAACTGAAAGGAAATAAAATGGTTGTTATTTGCAGATGTCACAAAATCCTGAAGTCAACCAAAAACTCTTAGTAAGAATTTTATAATGCTGCAGTTTTGCAGAATACACAAAAATTGCCGCTGATAGATTAGAAGGCTATTGTTAACTGCAATGTCCCTTTTACCAAATCTACAGACTCAATGCAATCTCCTGAGAAAATAACAATGGACCCCCCAACCCCCACTCCCACATACAGGCATAAAACAATCCTGAAATTTGTATGAAACCACAGAAGATGCAGAATAGCCAAAGCTATGAGAAAGGAGAACTAAGTGAGATGCATCACTCTTCTTGATTTCTCCCCCTCTCTCTAAAGTATAATGTATATGTGTGTGTGTTTGTATATACACACACATTAGTAAAAGGTATTGGGACAACACAAGAGAGACAATAAAATAAACTGAATTGTCATCTTATACTATGTAAATCAAAATGGACTGGAGATTTATATATAAAACCTGGAACTAAGAGTACATTTCTTGTATTGGTCTTAATAGAATTAAAAAAATTTGACACTAAGAGTAAAGGCAATAAAAGCAAAAACAAACAAGAGAACATTAAGAAAAAGTGCCTGCACAACAAAATGCAAACAGGTATATACAAAGATATTCAGTATCATCACTCTGAAGGGAAGAGCAAATCAGAACTATGGACGAGCTATTACCTAATACCTGTTAACGTAAGGTCAGAAAGACACAACTGGCAAGGATGTGGAAAAAGGGGGAACTTTAATGCACTGCTAGTGGGAAAGGACCAATGCAGCCACCATTGAAGAGAATACAAAAGTTCATGATCTAACAATCCCACTTCTGGATATATAGCAGAAAGAAATGAAAACAGAACACTGAAAAGATATCTTATACATGCCAACGTTTAGCAAAGTATTATTCTCTACAGCCAAGATGTGTCAACAACTTAAATGTTCGTCAATAGAATAACGAATCAAAAAGAGATTGTGTGTGTGGGTGTGTGCGCGCTCGAGTACGTGCAGAACATCACAGAAATTGCTGCCATTTGTGACAATATGAATGGATTCCAAGGGCATTGTATTACATTAAATAAGGCAGAGAAAGACAAATACTGCATGGTATCACTAAAATGTGGAATCAGAAAAAAACGTGCAGAGAAAGTTTACAGGGGCTGAGGGAACTAAGGATGAGAGGCTGATAAAAAGGGTACACATTTCTAGTTATAAAATGATTAAGCTGAGGATCAATATGTAGCATCATGACTTCATTAACAAATACTGCATTGTATAATTAAAATTTGTTTAGAGGGAGTTGAAGGGATATACAGGGGGTAGGAAGCATACCTCGTATGAAGTTGACCTGGGTTTGATCCCAACACCATGTATTGTCTCCCTCAGGAGCAATCCTTGAGGGCAGAGCCAGAACATGACTCCTCCCAGATCAAAACAAAACAAAATCTGTTTATTGTAGAACTCAGGAAGATTGACAACAAAATCTTAGCAAACTAAATCCAAGAATATATTAAAAAGATTACATACCACAATAAAGTGGGATGCATTTCCAGGCATGCAGGGACAGTTCATATATGCAAATTGAATAATATAATACAATTAAAAGATAAAGCTCATATGAGCTTATTATCAATGAAGAAAGTCTTTCAAGATTAGGCATACATTTATGATTTAGTACAGTGGGTAAAGTGCTTGCATTGCTCAGAGCCGGCCCAGGTTTGCTGCCTGGCACCCCATATGATCCATTGAACCCAACATGAGTGATCTCAGAGCACTGAGTAAAGAGTAAGCACCACTGGGTATGGAAAACAAAACAACTCCCCTCCCCCAAACCACACACAAAATCCCCTCAACAAAGTAGGAATACAAAGAACATATCTCAAGATAGAAATGACCATATACAAAAATCCCACAGCCAGAATCATATTCAACTCAGAATTAACTAAGAAAGCCTTCTCTAGTTCAGGCACAAGAAAAGGATGCCTGCTTATCCCACTATTACTCAGCACAGTTTTGATACAATTAAGCAACAGAAAGAAATCAAAGGCTTTCAAATTGGAAAAGAAGCTAATATTTAGCATTTACAGAAGACATATTATGTGTTTGTCTGTGTGTACAGAAACACATAAACATAGACATACCCTAAACAGGCCACTAAAAAACTCAGAAGCATTAAACAAATACAGTAAAGCAACAGGCCACAACAAAAATCTGTTGCATTTTTATAAGCAAAGAAAGAACTGCAAGAGTAAGAAATAAAAAAGATAAGTCCATTTAAAATTGTGTTAAAAACATTAAGCACCTAGGAATCAATATTAAGATGTATTAAACCATACATCAAAAATCTAAAGATGCACATGATAGCAGGAATGTAAATGTTATTTCGTGTTTGTAGATGGGAAGTAACAACCTTGTCAAAATTATTATTTGGGCAGTGAGGGTAGATAATCACACCTTGGTTGTGTTCCAGACTCTAGGGTCACATTTCATGAGCTTGGGGGCCTCTGGAGCTGCAGTAGGACTATTAGCAACATGTCAGGCATGCAACCTAACCCGTACACTTCACATACGATTTTTTTGAAACTAAAAAAAAAAAAAAAATCTTTTTTTTTTTTTGCTTTTTGGGTCACACCTGGCTCTGTGCTCAGGAATTACCCCTGGTGCTGCTCAGGAAACCATATGGGATGCTGGGAATCGAACCCGGGTCGGCCACGTGCAAGGCAAACACCCTATCCGTTGTGCTATCTTTCCAGCCCCCCTTCCCCAATTTTTTTTTTTTTTAATTAAACCACTGTGAGATATACAGTTAAGAGTTGTCCATGACTGGGTTTTGGTCATACACTGTTCCAATACCCATCCCTTCACCAATATACATATCCCACCACTGTACAGATCAGTGTGTTAAGGCCAAAAAAAAAAAAAAAATTAAAAAATCCACCATGCAAAAAATATTTAAAATGTTTCTTTTCATGAAAACAGGATAAGAACTTCTGATCACTGGAATTGTATAATAATAAAACTTCATCCTAAGTCACTAAATTTGTGAAGAGGTTATGGCAGCAGTCAGAAACTAAAACACATCATCTTTTTGGTTTGGGATCTGTAATCTGCATTTCTCTAATTTAGCTGTATTCATTTCACAATGTGCTGGGATCTAGAAAATATTTTCCATGAAAAAATAATTGTAAATTCCCACTTGGAAGTCATTTTAAATAGGCAAAGAGCATTATTACAGAACTTAATACTTAATAAGGTTACAAATGGCATTCTCAAACTATATTAGTTTAGTAAATTAGGACAATCATCTTGTAGAGGAGTAAGTCTTAAAACGTGCTGACTTTTTCATTCTGGTAAATTTCTAAGAAAACAAGGACAAATATTTTGCATAGTTATTTTCAGCAACTTCATCTATAAAAGCTGAAAAAAAAGGTTAAATAGGTAACTTGTGTGTATCCAAGTTATAGAATATTATGTAATTATTAAAAAAAATTATGCTTAGTGGGGCCAGAATGATAGCACAGAGGGTAGGGCA
Organism: Sorex araneus; assembly: GCF_027595985.1. Classification (NCBI taxonomy): domain Eukaryota; kingdom Metazoa; phylum Chordata; class Mammalia; order Eulipotyphla; family Soricidae; genus Sorex; species Sorex araneus. Next base: position 188,924,977 of record NC_073313.1, read on the forward strand.
TTTGCCTCACACACGGCTGACCTGGGTTCGATCCCCGGCACCCCATATGGTCCCCCAGGCACCACCAGGAGTGATTCCTGAGTGCAGAGCCAGGAGTAACATCTGAGCATTGCTGGGTGTGACTCAAAAGCCAAAAAAAAAAAATGCTTAGTAATGAGCTGAAGAGACAGGATAGAGGTTAAGGCACTTGTCTTGCATCCAACTGACCCAGTTACTAATTTCTGGCACTACATAGGATCCTGAGCACTGCCAGGGGTTGCTCCTGAGCACTGAGCAAGAAACATCCTGTGGCCACTGCTAGGGGTTCCCATCTCCCTACAGTTATGCTAAGGGAGACTAATGACATATGCTAAGATACTAAAATAATTTTAAGTGAAAAGCGTATGCTATTTTTCTTTAAATATTTTCCAAATTTTCAGTAACATGCATATTCAGAATACACATTACAAAAAAGCAATTGAAGATGCTTAAAGTGTATATTGCACTTTAAATTGAATTATGAGCTCATGAGTCAATTGAGGCCGTTTTCCAAAATGCATACTTCAGATATTATATAAATAATTATGTAAGTGTTGTTATTAGGTAATTTCTACCTATCAAATATATTAATTTGAATTCAGTCCAAATGTTTAAGAACACACAAAAACTATGACCTAAAATAACTAAAAGATATGCCTTTTTTTCCAGTGATGCCTCTGATCTTGCCCACCCCAAAACTCCACTTAGTTATACTTGGTTTTCTTGGAAAACATCAAGCACACCCCCACCTTATGATCTTTGCCTGGAGACATTCTTCTATATAGTCACATGACTATTCCCTCACTTTCTTTCACACCAATTCAAATGTTACCCACTTAAAGTCTACATGTACCTATTTAATAACTTCTTTCTCTACAGCATTTATCATCTGCGAATACACTGTAACAAAAAAATGTATGATACTGATGCTTTTCCCACTAGAAAGTAATTCCAAACAGAATAATTTCAGGTAATTTCCTTGTTCGTCTCCATTCATCCTAGCCCTGAGATTGATGAATGGAGATGTTACTGGCGCCAGCTTGAGCAAATCAATTATCAACAGGATTACAGTGATACAGTGATTTCCTTGTTATCACTGACATAAGCTGGACAAAACAGGTGCCCGATAGGTATTTGTTGTATACTATATATCCCTCCATCCCTCTCAAAGAGCCCAGCAAGCTACCCGTGGCATATTCGATATGCCAAAAACACAAGTCTCACAATGGAGACCTTACTGGTGCCCGCTCGAGCAAATCTATTATCAATGGGATTACAGTGATACAGTGATTTCCTTGCTATCACTAACTTAAGTTGGACAAAACAGGAGTTCGATAAATATTTGTTGTGTACTATATATCCCTCCATCCCTCTCAGAGAGCCCGGCAAGCTACCCGTGGCATATTCGATATGCCAAAAACACAAGTCTCACCATAGAGACGTTACTGGTGCCCGCTCAAGCAAACTGATGAGCAACGGGATGACAGAGATACAGTGATACTATATATGACTATGTTAATATGTCAAAACATAAGTAAGAAGCTGATCCACTTTAAGCTGGACAATTTTTCTGTGCATGAATAATCAAGCAAAATAACAGCATGTAAAGTTCTTAAAAGAAAATCTACCCATTTTATCATTTATTTTGTATGTGCATCAGTTTGTGCTTACCAAAAACTCAGAGCTGACTTACTAAAAAAAAAAAAAAAAGTCCAATTGTGGATGGGAAGAGACAGATGAGAAGCAACAGGGGCCAGGGGCCAAAGGAGCTGTTAAGGAATGACAGAGCTAAATATCCAAAACAGAGTAACAACACTGAAATCATGAGACCTAAACTTTAGTCACTGAACTTGGAAAGATACCTGTCAAGATGGCAGGCTGGGATAGTGGGGTACGGGAGAGAACCAGGGAACCGAGGTGGCAGGAACTTGGAATCGGTGGTGGATCGGTGCTAGAACATTCTTATGTCTAAAGCCCAATCATGAATATTTGTAAATCACAGTACTTTAGTAAAATTTTAAAACCTTTTAAATGTCCCATTTTTTTTGTTAATAATTATTTTGTTAATACTACTAATACGGACTAAATAAGGAGGGGAGCAAATCAAATTATTTGTTACTAGATCAAACATACTCAAATAATGAATATAAGACTCAATACTAATCTATATCAATGAGTAAGGAAAACTTCAAAAATTACATTTGGTTTGTTAACATACAATAATACAAACATGAACAGTTGAGACTGAGAAAGCCAAATCTTGCTAGGATTTGGTAATCCCCCCTTTTATATTCAGTATAAATATAAAATGACATGGGGGGCCAGAGCAATAGTAAATGCTCCCCTTTGCATGCAACCGACCAAGGTTTGATCCCAGGCACTGCATATGATCCCCTAAGCACCTCCAAGTGTGACTGATCCCTGAGCAGAGCCAAGAGTAAGCCCCGTGGCCCCTAAACAAAGCCCCCTTCGGATGGGTCTTCAGCTGGCAAATGCCTGCTACTCAGTAAGATATCTCTTTGAGAATGGGAAAATTAAGTTAAATATAGAAGTCTGACTTATTTTTCTGAATCAGTATGAGGTTGAAGGTCAATATCTGAACTGAGATCCAATCAGAATTCCTATCCTTGTGGTTTTATAAGCAACCAGACTATCCCTATTTATTTTTAAAGTAACGTTCTACTGCTTATAAACATTTATTCTGAAAGTTTGAAGTCTAAATCTCATGATAGCACCTCTGCAACTCCTAAATAAAACAGGTCTCAGAATGCAAGGGAAAAGCCTCCCCCAAATGTTGTTTAGTGAATACCTCTGAATGACGTTCTACACTTCCAGTGTCTGATCCAGAGTGCTGCTCATTTACATCATCCTCAACGTCTGACCCTGAATCCCGTTCATCCTGTACTGGGGTAGCGCCACCATCATCTGCTCAAAAATAAAACAAAGACCCACTTAAGGTGTAGGATGGAGGATATCTACAGCTGAAATGAACATAGTCAATCAAGAATAATTTAAGAGCAAATGTTACCACTCGTGAAGTATAATGATGTTAATGTTGTGAATTAAGAACACAGTATATTTCTAAAATAAATACCAACAATTATAACATGTATTGTGACATGTCATAGCAAAAATACATCATCAAAGTAATGTGAAGCTTAAGATACTTAAGGACCCAGTCAACAATCTATAAATAACTAAGGGTTCTTTAACTATCTCAACTCTGTTAAAAACTGAGCCTAATCTCTCCACAGCATTCACCACCTACTAGTTTACCACAATTTCCAAGTTTCTTTGTTTAACATGGGTCTTCCTTCATCTAAATGAAAATGCCTAATATACAGAGATTTTTTTGGCTCACTGCTGAATCCAGAGAGCCTAGAATATTGCCCAGCAAATGATGTATGTGCAGTAATATTAATGAATAAAGAGCACGAGAAAACTCCAGTCTAGGAGTATGGTTAAAGCACATACCATTACAAAATTGCAAAATGATGAGTTGCTCCCCACCTTTAACCAATACTTGAAAGATATAAAGGGTGTGGGAAGGACAGGGGAAGAACTAACTGGCCAGATATTCAAGTTAGTAAAACAAAACCACCCCCAAAACGAAACAACAAAACAGCAGTCAACTACAGGTAAACCAAAAGGATGTGTATGAATGAAATTACTATCACACTAATGAACTACTGAGCTTAGGAGTGAATATTTAGCCGCAAATTAGAGTAATTCTGAAGTGTAACATATAAGCTACAATACTGAGTATTGGAGCACAGAGCTCCGAAGAAGCTGAAATACTACCTTGAGCGCCATAGAAAAATCATTGCAGAATGCCTGAAAAAATGACACGATAGCATAAATTAGGTAAAACGGAAGAAAATGTAAAAGGATTAAAAAAAATTGGAGAACTGCTTCTTTTTTTCTGGTCTCCTAGCCCTTAGCCTATACATACACGCCATCGTCTATAACTAGTCTTAGAGAGTCTCTGATAGTACTACAGGAAACACTTTAGGCACACTAGCTGGGGCAGCTTAAGTGCATACTTAGAAAAGCATTTACAAGTCTCTCAGCTGTCAGAGAGTAAAGGAATGGAAGTGAGCTCAGAAGGGAAGGTGACTCTTGGACAACCCTCTAAGTGTTTGGCTCGAGAATACCCTGTGGAACGAGGACACAAGGGAAAGCAAAGTCAACATAACGTGTAGGTCTAGGGCCTCCTTTTGTCCAAACTCCGGAACTGGCAGTATTTAGCTGGCAGTATTTAGCGGAGTTGGGGAGGGAGGGAAGGAGGGAGGAAGGGAGGGAGGAGGGGGGTGTCCCAGAAAGAACTTTCTTAACTGGAAAAGAAGACCATGTTTTAACGAGGAAAAAGAAGGCAGATCTCCAAGAAAGGAAAAGGCACAAAATAGCCCCTAAGTGCCAGAAGGATACGCTCAATAGTGTCCACAAGTCAAACGGGGGTGGGGTGGGGTGGGGGCCGGGTCACACCCCAGTAGAGAATCAAGTCGCCCCTAGCACGGAACGTCCAAGTCTAGGCAAAGATCCTGCAGCACGGCGCCCACCTCCAACCCATCTCAAACGATTCTCAAAGGAAACGTTTAATTCAACTCCTGAAAAGGGGCAAAAAAGAAAAAAAAAAATTCTGCATCCGCAGGGACACCTTCCCTAGAGCATTACACACCACACACACACACTCACACACACACACACACACACACGTCCAAGCGGCTTCCCGGTTTCAGCAGAAACCTCTGCCCGTGGCAGAAGACGTCTTTCTTGCCCGAATCCCCCCCAGCCCCTCTCCATGGTTCTATCTTGGGACTAGGTGGAGAGGGGGCTGAATCTCGTCTCTGTAGCCGGTTCAGGATCTAAGCTTAGTGCCCCGACTCCCACCCCCACCCCCACCGGTCCAGTCCCAGGAGGGACCGTCCCGGAGGTGGAGGTGGAGGTGGAGGCGGGGGGCTCCTTCCCCTCCTGCCCCGCTGGGGTGCCAGGCAAGCCCCGCCGAACCCCGCGCTCCGCCCCGCAGCCCTGGCCCTCGGAGCCGGCCCCACCTGACTGGTCGCCGCAGTAGTATTCCGAGTCCATGGCAGGCGGGATCAACGCGGGGAGTGTCCGCAGCCCGCGCCGCCCCCAGCACCTCCTGCCCGGAGATGGGACTCCGGACGGCGCGGCCCGGGACTCAGAGCTTCCCTCTCGGCTCGGGGTGGGGGGTGGGTGTGGGAGGGGGTTGGAGGCTGCAGACAAATAGGTCACGCAGCGACGGCACCTGCGAATCCCTTGACCTCAAAGCCGCTGCGGGAGAGGCAGTCCCCGGCCGGCGGGCAGGCGTGCAGCTCGGCGCTTGACTTCCCAGAAGCACCTCTGGGGCCAAAATGGCGTCTGCCCACGGCCCTCAAAGGGCGCTAACGCGCAGGCGCCGTCCTCGGTCACCTGGCCAATGGCAAGGCCGGATGGGACTCGCGCACTGCACGATGGGAAAGGAGCCTGCTGGGAAAGTGGGGCGGGCGCCCCGGCCTCCGTTACAGGTCGTGCCGCTGAGGGGAGCCTGGTCCGGTTGCCATCGCAGCGCCGACAGGGTGACTTCTTGGTTATGCGGCCTCGCCTTAGCTGCGTGATTCCCGGGTCACTCTTCCGGAAAGTGAAGACCTGCTGGAATTCTTTGGTTTAATTTATTTTTTTATTCAGGCGCCCGGTTACCTACGGTCCCGTCATGCAGCGAGGGGCTCGATTCCCGCCCTTGGCCCCGGGGAGGAAGTGGCGCGTCGCTCTCTGGGACTTGTAGGACGGCGCCAGTGGCACGGCCACCGCTTTGGCTTGAGTCAAAGACCGTCCTTTCTCGGCGTTTTCCTTCTTCATTTTTTTTTTTTTTTAAACTAGCGACGCTGTTGCCGTCTTAGCGAGCCATTCGTTCAACAGCAAGAGGTGCAAGAATTTTGCCTCCGGAAAAGCCCCGGGTGACACTTTGAGGAGCGTGACATTATTTCCCTGAGGTCTAAGCTGCGGGTAAAGAGAAGTGGACCAGAAACAACCCCACCGATTAAGAGTTCTCAGAAAGGCGCTCAGGAAAGAGCTACTTTTTTTTTTTTTTAATATGAGTCACGCAAAACGTACCTTTCCGTTCTTTTTCTTGACTCCCGTAAGACTAGCACATGTTGTTTATCGGTGACAGATTTTGGGCTGCCTGGGAGGTTCTTGGAGGACCCCCTGCGGTGTCAGGGCCCAGCAGGCAAGGAAACACCTTGATCAGAGTGAGAAAATAGTTCCCCATGTGCTTTGCTGCAATTTATGTGGAACTGGAAGGTTATTCTGAGTGAAATTAGCCAGAGGGAGAAAGGCAAGCACCACATGATGCCACTCATCCGGGATACATGGGGAAACAAAATAAGGAAGTAGGTTAATACCAGTTGACAACAAATTTTTGGTACTGCAATACAAACAGAATTCCAGATTGGATGGGGGTGTATGTAGTGGGGGTGGACTAGGCAGACTGGCTGTGATACAGGGGCATGAGTGGGAAATCCTGGACACTTCCATCTTGGTAAAATGAGATAACTGTACACCAAGACCGTAAATATCAATATTATTGTAAATACATTATAATAGCAATTATAAAAATTTATGTGTATTCAGGAAGTCAATTTTGTTAGGACAAACCTTTCAAATAACAAAGAATTTGGTTAAAGCAGTGTGCTTGCCAGTACAATTACAGCTCCAAAAGATTCTCAAAGCTTCTTCCTTCTGGCTGCCCCTCAGGACCCCTAACTGAAAAACATTGGAGCAGCACAGATAACTTTTCTGGGCAGTATTTTAAAGATTTTTGTCTCCCTGATTCCCAAGTCCATTCCAACCTTTACACAGTTGATACTATTTTATGGAAAGGAGAGTCCATTTTCCCCACCTAGGATATGAAAGACAGAGAAGAGATAGTTGGCTTTATTGCAGAATAGAACTCTCCCTTGACTGCTAGTTTAGAGGCATTGAGTCCTCTCTGTGAACTCATTATTTCGCCAGCTTTTTGAGATCCTGTAATTGCTGAACATGTCAGGGAGCAAGCTGAGGAACAACTGTCACTGTCACTGTCATCCCATTGCTCATCAATTTGTTCGAGCGGGCACCAGTAACGTCTCTCATTGAGAGAGTTATTGTTACTGTTTTTGGCATATCCAATACACACAGGTAGCTTACCAGGCTCTGCTGTGTGGGCTCCATACTCTCAGTAGCTTGCCGGGCTCTCAGAGAGCATCAGAGGAATCGAACACGGGTCGGCAGCGTGAAAGGCGAAAGCCCAACTGCTGTGCTGTAGGCACTGGTAAATCTGCAGACAGGGCACATAAGAGTCCTGGGTTTGGGATCTGCTTCAGGGTTTATTAGCCTTGGTGAGTTGCTATAAGCTCTTCTATGGGTTTACCTACCAGCCTTCTAAGAGAGTCACATGCCCTTTAAGTCAGTTGAGGGAATTGAGTCATTTCAAGGCCCTTCATTCTCCTCTGAGAAAGGTCTTCAAGTCTCACCTTCCTTGTGCTTGAGCCACTAGGGGGCTCTGCCAGGGAAGAAACAAGTGAAACCAGTGTGAAGCCTGCTTTTGGGTTGTGTTTATGTTCTCACACATGCCAGTCTCTTCGCTTGCTAGGACACGGTTAAAGATATGTTCCACTGAGTTATTTGTAGTGCTGAAAAAGGCAACTCACTTGAAAGCCAATTAATAGTAGATAATGTATCATTAGGCATGAGTACTGTGGCACAGCACATAGCCATTAATACAATTGAAGTGGATTTTCAATTTTTCTCACAGAAGGATGTCCAGGTCACCTCGTTATTATAAAGAAAATGCAGTCACTGTCACTGTCATCCCGTTGCTCATCACTTTGCTCAAGCGGGCATCAGTAACGTCTCCATTGTAAGACTTGTTACTGTATTTGGCATATCAAATATGCCATGGTTAGTTTGCCAGGTTCTGCCATAGCTTTCTGGGCTCTCCAAGAGGGTCAGAGAAATCAAACCTGGATTGGCTGTGTGCAAGGCAAACGCCCTACCCGCTGTGATTTAAAAAAATTAATAACAAAACAAGAAAAATAGAAACCAAGAATTTGTTATTAAGGGGCCTGCCAACCCTAAATTTCTGTGGTGTTCAGGGCCTGTTTCTAGATACGAGCATGCCAGGTGTCACTCCTGAACACAGATCTAGAAATAGCCCCTGAACACCACCAATGTAGCCCAACCCCACCTCCCAAAAGAACCCATTATTAAATATGGAGGGAAGAATGCCTTTCAACAATTAACAATTCAACAACTTTGGGGAAAGCCAAGACCTGTTAAAGAAAAGAGCACAAATATTTATTATACACAAGTAATTTTTAAAATAATAGAATTCACACAGATATGAACAAATGTACCACAGAAAAGTAAAAATATAAATAGGGAATTTCAAGAAAAATATTTAATTTCTTCCATAAATCACGGACTGCACTCTAATGAGTAGACTCCCAAGAAATCAGTAAGACCAACTCAACAGTACAAAAATGACAAGAAGATACGCCATTCACAGGAAAGAAATTATTAGTGGCTCCATGGTATCTGAAAAGATATTCACTATAAAATAAAAGATAAACAAATGGAAATCTCACTGAAATAGAACTTACACTACTCAGATTGTAAAATTCTAGTAACTCTCTTGTTGAGGTCATGGCAGAAATTGCTGCCATTATAAGGTGCTGATGAGAACATATTGGTATGATCTACAGAAATAAATTTGGAGACGTAAAACTTCTAAATTCATATGCTCTTTGGTCCAGCAATTTTGCTTCAGAATATCTAGTCTACAAATTTACCTTACTATGTGCAAGTATCATATATGTAAAATTAAATATTTCTAGTAATGAAATATTTCTGTTAGTAAAATACAGAAATAATGTAAAGTCTAAAAGTAATTAGGATTGTGTAACTATGATACTGCTGAATTCAGTGCAAAAAGATAAAGTGTGCACAGTGTTAGAATATGCCGTCTTTTGTGGAAAGGGGAAGTTAGTATATTTGATGTTGTTTATAGCTATATTAAACTTCAAAATTGTATAGGAAATAAAGTATTGGTTGTCTGTTGGGAGGAAAGGAAGTTGGAGGAAGAGTAAATTTTTAAGTTTCATTATAATATGTTATAATATGTATCTTGATCCACATAGCAACATCTGATTCTATTTAATTTTGTCATGTCAAATTAACTTCATGGTCCACCAGTAGTCCATATTTTGAAAAAATTTAAAGTATCAGTCTTTGGTTACTCATTGTGTGGAAATTCCCAGTCCAACCTACTGATGATCCAATTGTTCTGGTGGAGATATCTTCATACCTGCACCTTGTACAGCAAGTGCTAATGTGTTTGTTCTGTCTGAGCAAGTTTCCACTATGATGACCATTCACATGAAAGTGGTTGAGTAATTATTCATCTTAAAAAAGGATTCGTTGTTTTTGTTTGGTTTTGCTTTTGGTTTGTGGTGAATTCAAAATGTGGGAGCAGGACTAGAAAGATAATACATTGGGTAGGGTGCTTGCCTTGTATGACGTCTCCCTGGGTTCTATCCCTGACATCCCATATAGTCCCCCTCCCACCTCTCCCAGGACCTCCCCCCTCTGAGCACAGAATCAGGAGTAAGCCCTGAGCACTGCAGTGTGTGGTCCCCAAACAAGAACAAAAGACCAATAAAATGTGGGAGCAAAGACCTCAGCAGGTGTGTCATCAAGGAATTCAGCTTACAAATTGTGATTGGATTAAATAAACTTCATGGACTAATTTGAAACTATCTTTAGATTGTGTTATATATGTATAATGCATAAATATAACTATTTTAGCATGCAATCCAATGGTATTAACTACAGTCACAGTATTATGCAACACATACTATTTACTTTTTTTTCATTTCTTAAATTAAAAAAATGATTTACCTAGTTGTTGATAATTGTGTTTTAGGCATATAATATTTCAACTCCAATCCCACCACCAATGCCAATTCCCCTCCACCAGTGTTCCCATATTCCCTTCCCACCCTGACCCTCCACCCCATCCCTACCTGTCAACTTGACAGACACATTACAAAGTTTCAATGATTGCAGCTTAGATATCATGTTTTCACTTTTGTTGAGTCTGTGTTTTGAATATATGGCTATACCACTCAGCTATATCACAAGTATAACTGATGCCCTGATGCCTATTCACCCATTACTTCCAGTTCTCTTCTTGTCCCCACCCCCTTGATTTCTTTCCTTCTCTGTCCTTCTCCTTTATAAACACTGGAGTGATCTAGAGATATCTAGGCATCCACCTTTTACTGCATTTACTCATCCAGTATTCTCTTTACCACAGATAAGTAAGATAATCCTGTGTTTGTCTTTCTTCTAGCTTACTTCATTCAACGTATTTTCCAGTTTTAATCATGTTGCAGTGAATCGCATGATTTCATAATTCTTGCAGCTGCATAGTACTATATTGTGTCTATATATACTTCATCTCATAATTCGTTCATCTTTTTGAATGAATTATGAGAATAATCTCATAATTCATTCATCTGTTGTTGGACACCTAGGTTGATTTCATATCTTACTATTGTACTGAGTACAGTGATGAATACTGGTGTGCATATATCCTTTTAAGACAGTGTTTTTATGCCCTGAAGGTAGATGCCCCAAAGTGGTATTGCTGGGTCATAGGGCAGTTTAATTCTAAGTTTACTAAGAACTCTCCACACCGTTTCCACAGAGGTTGTACCAGACAACATTCCCACCAGCAAGGGATGAGACTTCTTTTTCACCACATTCCAGCCAACACAAATTGTTCACACTATTTTTGATATGTGCCATGCTCACTGGTATGAGATAGTATTTCATTGTTGCCTTGATTTTGATTTTTCTGATGATAAGTGATGCTCAGCAGTTTTTCATCAGCCTACTGGTCGTCCACCTTTCTTACTCTGAGAAGTGTCTATTCATTTCCTCTCCCCATTTTTTGGTAAGGTTTTTGAAATTTTTGTTGCTGTTGATCTTTTGTGAGTACTTCATGTATCCTGGATATAAAACCTTTATCTGATTTCTTGAATGCAAATATTTTTTTTCATTCAATTAGCTATCTTTTAGGTTTAGCCCATGTTTCTTTTGCCATATGGAAACTGTTTAATTTCATGTAGTCCCATTTGCTTAATTTTTATTGTGTTGCCATTGCCAGTGCTATCAGATCATTGAAGACAACTTTGAGGTCCAAATCTTAAAGTGTTCTGCCTATATTTTCCTCAAGTACTTTATGGTTTCTGGTCGGATCTCAAGGTCTTTGGCCCACTTTGAATTGACTTTTGTGTGAGGTGTAAGACATGGATCTGGCTTTAATTTCTTACATGTATTTATCCAGGTTTCCCAGCACCATTTCTTGAAAAACAGTCTTTTATTTGTTAATGACACATAAAAATTTAAGCAAGTTACACTATCTTAAAAACAAACAAATCCACAATTAATATATTTTAAGAGAGATCTCCCACCCACACTCCTTCCCCAATTTCCTTGCATGAATTTAGAATCTAAGAGAAGTAACCATAAAACAGTTTTTGCAGAATACTTCATCTGAGTGCTTACATGATGATTTGGTTAATATTACCTTCTTTTTTAAAATAATTTATTTATTTTTAATTAGAGAATCACCGTGAGGGTACAGTTACAGATTTATACACTTTTGTGCTTATACTTCCCTCATACAAAGTTCGGGAACCCATTCCTTCACCAGTGCCCATTCTCCACCACCCGTAAAACCAGTGTCCCTCCCACCCTCCCCAATCCAATCTCCCCCCCAACCCACCCTGCCACTGTGGCAGGGCATTCCCTTCTGTTCTCTCTCTCTAATTAGCTGTTGTGGTTTGCAATAAAGGTGTTGAGTGGCCGCTGTGCTCAGTCTCTAGCCCTCATTCAGCTCGCAACTCCCTTCCCCCACTTGGCCTTCGACTACAATGTAGTTGGTGATCGCTTCTCTGAGTTGCCCTTTCCCCGGAACGTGAGGCCAGCCTCGAAGCCTGGGGTCAACCTCCTGGTACTTATTTCTACAGTTCTTGGGTATTAGTCTCCCACTCTGATATTCTATATACCATAGATGAGTGCAGTCTTTCTATGTCTGTCTCTCTCTTTCTGACTCATTTCACTCAGCATGAAACTTTTCATGCCCATCCACTTAACTACAAAATTCTTGACTTCCTTTTTTCTAACAGCTGCATAGTATTCCATTGTATAGATGTACAAAATTTTTCTTTCTTACTTAAAAAATTATGTAGCCTTGATTGTTTATTACCAAAAAAATAAGTACAAAAATTTGATATGTAGAAAAATGCTTCCCCCTCTGTCACAGAATTGTTATATGAGCACAGAATAATCAAGAGCAGATTGGTAACCTAGATGAAGCAATCTTTGAATTACATACAGACACACAGTGGTTCATTGACCCTCCCTTTCTTTGCTTATAAGAATTTAAAAATAAAAGCAAAAGCCACACATACATACAGAAGTTGTCAAAAAGTTTTAGTGATCCTTTCCAAACAGTACAGTTAGATCAGTGTCAATAATTCACATCTTCAACAAAATATATGGATATGATTTTAAAAAAAACATTCAGTGTCATAAGAGTAAATTAAGGCCACCAATTCACAGCTTTGAAATTCACATAAAGGAAATATAAAAGTATTCTGCCCAGCACCATTTGTTGAAGAGGCTATTTTTAATCTACCCTAAGTTCTCAGCTTCCTTATCAGAAATTAACTGTTCACATATATATGGGGTTTTGTCTTAGGGTATTTGGTTCTAACCCATTGATCAGAGGGTCTAACTTTATTTTGGTACCATGCAGTTTTCATCACTATAGGTTTATAATACAGTTCCAAATTTGGTAATGAAATACCTCCCAATTTCTTATTTTTCAGCTATTGGCTTTGGCTATTCATGACCTTTTCTAATTCCATATAAACTTTATTACTGACTTTTCTAGATCCTGAAAGAATGTCATCTGAATTTGTATGGGGATTGCATTGAATCTATATAATAGCTTAGGTAGGACACTTATTTTAATAATATTGCTTCTTTTAATCCATAAACATGGGATATTTTTCCATTTTATAAGGTTTCTTCTATCTCTTAAGTATTTTAAAGTTATTATGGTATAGATTTCCCATGTCTTTTCTTAAGCTAATGCCTAGATACCAAAATTTTCATCTCTCTAAACAGAAACTGTGTATACTATATAACAAATCTTCATTTCCCTTTCTTCAGTGCCCCTGGTAACTTCCAATATATTTTATTTCTCAACAAATTTTCCTATTCTAGACAATCCATATATGTGGAGTCATTCAATTGTTGTCCTTTTGTAACTGGCTTATATCACATGGCACGTATTAAGACTTTTTATGGTAAATAATATTCCATTGTAAACATGGAATATAGACATTTTATCTATCTGTCCATTTACTGATTAACTTTTATTTTATTTTATTTTTTTGCTTTTTTTGGGTCACACCCGGCAATGCACAGGGGTTACTCCTGGCTCATGCACTCAGGAATTACTCTTGGCGGTGCTCAGGGGACCATGTGGAATGCTGCGAATTGAACCCGGGTCAGCCGCGTGCAAGGCAAATGCCCTACCCGCTGTGCTATAACTCCAGCCACATACTGATTAACTTTAAATAGTTTCTACCTTTATGGGTAAGAATGTTATGAACAGCAAAGTTACAAAATCAACACAATTGTATTGCTTCTATACACTACTCCGAATAATATGAAAAGAATGGTAAAAACAATTCATTTATAACAGCATTGAAAGTTTAACACAAGGGGTTGGAGCAATAGCATAGCAGGTAGGGTGTTTGCCTTGCATGCGGCTAATCCGGGTTCGATTCCCAGCATCCCAATATGGTCCCCTGAGCACTGCCAGGGGGAGTTCCTTAGTGCAGAGCCAGGCGTGACCCCTGTGCATTGCCGGGTTGACCAAAAAGCAAAAAAAAAAAAAGTTTAACACTAATAGTTTTGTAGCCAGGCTGATAATTTAAGTGGTAGAGCACATCACATACCTAATATGGGCCAGACCCTTAATTTGATCCCCCAATATCACAAGATCCTTCACATGATCCCTTGTTTCAATAGAAGTGGTCTCAGGCCCAGAACACTATGCAACATAGTCCCTATAAAAAAGGAAGAATAAAATCTGTAGGCATAAATTTAACCAAAGAACTAAAAGTCTCATGTCCTGAAACCACAAACATTGGTATAAGTACCCCTAAATGAGCTTGAGGTTCAATATAATTTGGTCAAAATCCCAATTAATTATATTAATTTTGAGTTTGGGGTCACACTGAAGGCTCAGGGGCTATTTCTAGGTCTATACTCAGGACTGTAGAATAACATAGCCTCAGGTAGTTTAGGTTTATTGGGTTGTTCCCATCACAGTACTCCCTTTCCTCTGTACTTATTTGTAACTTCTTTCTTTGTGCTCGGTTGACTTGTAAATATTGTTTTTCTCTTCTCCTTAAATTCTTTGTGTGTATATTCAGAGCAATGTCATTTTTGTATGGGCACAGGAAGACAGTAGCAAATGCTATGTTTTTGTTATGTGGGCATCATTTGACTCTAAATGATACTTTCCTCCTGGGCATCTGTTTTCTCTATTTAAGACTCAGCTGCCCTTACCTCCTAGCACACCCTAAAAGCAGGGTCCCGACGAGGGACTGGATGGACCCAGGACAAGCGGTAAGCAATGGAAATGGGCCTGGCCCAAGTGCCTAATGCTTAACTATAAGTTAAGAGCTTGGTTATGGGCAGATGCTGTCATGATGCAAAAAGTAATAACGAGATTTGGGTCCTGCTAGGGTTAGGAATGATTAATCTGGCCTGAGCTCTGTAGTCTGAGTCTGCGGGAAAGATGTTCCCAGAAGAGCCACCCTATAAGTTTCAATGTATCTCTTACTTTGTCCATACAAAAATAACTAAAGGAGAAAAACACCTTAAGTGGTATTTTGCCGGCCCACAGCCGTCAGGAAGGGCTTCCTTATATTGTTTTTGCTTCCAGACCAGGTGGAGCTTGGGCCCAGAGGGCAAGGTGGAGAGATATATATAGGGGTGGAGCGAGCTCAGAGGAGGCAGACTGCAGAGAATCTGAATCCAGAGAGCTGGGATGGAGGAATGAGGGGCAAGGAAGGAAGAATGTGTGAGATGGGAGAGACCAGAGATTGAATAAACGGCAACTAATTAGCAACTGGCCCTCCACTCTCCCTCAGCCCCCATATTTTGGTTTACATTACAGATTCTTTGCTCAAATTTTTTAAAATGGAGGTTCAACTTGATATACAACACAATTTTTTAATTTATTTTTTATAGAATCACTGTGAGATAGTTACAAAGTTTTCATATTTGATCCACCACCTAAAACACCCGCATACCCCCCTCCCACTCCCCCTCTGTCTGTGTGGCAGACAATTTCCACTTTACTTACTTTGATTACATTCAATTTTAAACAGAAATCTCGCTATCATTATTTGGATGTTTTCCTCCAACAGTCAGACGTGTTGGATGGCATCATTAGATTGTATGTTTTCATTTTTCAGGAAAGGTCTCGAGGCCGTTTGGAGATGTCCCAGTCCTGCATCCCGGAGCTGTGCTAGTAGAAGCTCAGTGTCGCCGGAGCTCCATCTGGAGAAGGCGTGCTGGCTGTACCTTCTCCGTCTGGCTCCCTGGTGTTGGCTCAGTCTGGGGTCCAGAGAAATCTCCGGCTTTTGGTGCTTACCAGAACGCCTGGATTCTTCTCTGTTGATTGTCTCTGACTCTTAATTTTTTTAAAATTTATTTATTTATTAATTAGTGAGTCACCGTGAGGGTACAGTTACAGATTTATACATTTTTGTGCTCATGTTTCCCTCATACAAAGTTCGAGAACCCATCCATTCACCAGTGCCCATTCTCCACCACAAATAAACCCAGCATCCCTCCCACCCCCCAATTCCATCTCCCCCCACCCCACCCTGCCACTGTGGCAGGGTATTCCCTTTTGTTCTCTCTCTCTAATTAGGTATTGTGGTTTGCAATAAAGGTGTTGATTGGCCATTGTGTTCAGTCTCTACATTTAGCACGCATCACCCTTCCCCTGCGAGGCCTCCAACCACATTTTACTTGGTGTTCCCTTCTATATCTGAGTTTCCTTCTCCTCAGAATGTGAGGCCAGCTTCCAAGCCATGGAGTCAACCTTCTGGTACTTATTTCTACTATTCTTGGGTGTCAGTCTCCTACTCTTTCATTCTATATTCCACAGATGAGTACAATCTTTTTATGTCTGTCTCTCTCTTTCTGACTCATTTCACTTAGCATGATACTTTCCATGCTGATCCACTTATATGCAAAGTTCATGACCCCATTTTTTCTAACAGCTGCATAGTATTCCATTGTATAGATGTACCAAAGTTTCTTCAACCAGTCATCTGTTCTAGGGCACTTGGGTTTTTTCCAGATTCTGGCTATTGTAAACAGTGCTGCAATGAACATATAAATGCAGATGTCATTTTGACTATACTTTTTTGCTTCTCTGGAATATATTCCCAGCAGTGGTATTTCTGGGTCAAATGGGAACTCAATTTCTAATTTTTTGAGAATCGTCCATATTGTTTTCCAAAAGGGCTGAATCAGTCGGCATTCCCACCAGCAGTGTAGAAGGGTCCCTTTCTCCCCACATCCTCTCCAACAGTGGTTGCTTCTGTTCTTTTGGATGTGTGCCAGTCTCTGTGGTGTGAGGTGGTATCTCATGGTTGTTTTGATCTGCATCTCCCTGAAAAATTTTTTCTTATGATGAATAAAGTACCTAAATACTAGAGCTAAAACTACAAGGCTTTCAAAACTAAACAGAAGCAAATCTTCATAATCTTAAGCAATGGTTACCAAATGTATAGGCAATAAAAGAAAACAAACGAGTTCAAACTGAAATCTTTAAAATATCACTCTCAATTGGGGCAGGAGAAATAGTATAGCAGGCAAGGCGCTTGCCTTGCATGTGCCCAACCTAGATTTGATCCTTGGCATCACATAAGGTCCCTCAAGCACTGTAATGAGTGATGCTTGTGTGCAGAGTCGTAGTAAGCCTTAAGCGCCACTGAGTATGCCTCTACCCCGCAAAAAATCACTTACAAAAGAGTGAAAAGACAACCTGCAGAAAGGAAGAACAGTTTTATAAATAATATACTGGGTAAAAAGATTAATAAGTCAGAATAGGTGAGGAACTACAACTCAACAACAAGAAGACATATACCCAACTCAAAAGCAAAGAAATAACTTGAATAAATATTTCCCCAGTGGTCAATAAGCATAGGAGACAATGCTTAGCATCATAAACTTTTGAGGAATTATAAAATAAAGCCACAATGGAGTATCACTTCACACTAAATAGAATTTTATCATAATGAAAGTGAGAAACTGACTAATACTGAGGGATGTGGGGACATTGGAAGGGTCATGCAATTGGCAAGAGGAACTAGTGATAAAATTACATGATCACTATGAAAATGTATGGTCATTCCACAAAAAGTTGCCCCATAACTCAATAACTGTAGTCCTTGGTATACATTCTCAAGAAGAATTATGAACAGAGATTTACAGGCCCGAGGGATGGTTCAGTGGCAAGGGGAGTCTATCTTGTAAGCATGTGGCTGTAAATTCTGAGTACCACAGCCAGGTACATGATCCTGGAAAGCAGGTGTAGAGATCCCCTTGAAAATACTACAACCAAAATGTGCACCAGTTCCACAATGAAAAGAATACAATTCCTAGTGTGTACTGTCGCTAAGGGTGAAAAACCTGCAACCAGATGTGTGACCTCTGGTGAACATGGTAACCACCACTACTAAGCATTTACAACAAGGAGCCATTGTAACACAACAACAACAATAACAAAGGGCAGGGAAAGGAAGGGGTGAAAGGAGTGAGGTGAAAGTTAAATATAAGAACAAGGGTTCAGAGCTGGAGGGATAGCACAGGAGGTAGGGCACTTGCCTTGCACACAGCCAACCCTATTTTTGATCCCCAGTAACCTGTATGGTCCTCTGAGCCCTGCCAGGAGTGATCCCTGGGCACAGAATCAGGAGTAAGCTCTGAGTATAGCTGGGTGTGGCCCCCAAACAAACAAAAAAACACAGTCAACACAGGGACTCTAATTGAGTATTTTGTATTTTAATGTTTAATTTTGCAATACTTTTTTTTTTTTTGCTTTTTGGGTCACACCTGGCGATGCACAGGGGTCACTCCTGGCTCATGCACTCACAGTACCATATGGGATGCTGGGATTCGAACCCGGGTCTGCCGCGTGCAAGGCAAACGCCCTACCTGCTGTGCTATTATTCCAGCCCATAATTTTGCAATACTTTAAAAGTATGATAGGAAACTGGGAAGAAATTGTTTCCATATACACCTTGTCTGATATTCTCTAGTGTTAACATCCTACATTAGCATTTTTCATGACATTTGTCATAACCAAAAAACTCAGATCAGTATGTACAGTTAACAAACCTCTCTGCTTTATTTAGATTGCATTATTATATTACCTAATGCTTTTTTTCTGCCCCAGGACTTCATTCAGGAAACCAAGCTGCACATAATCATTACATCTCTAGGTTCCTCTGGTTTGAGAGTTGTGAGGTGTCCTGAACAGGTGCTTTGCAGCATGTTCCTTGATTTGACTTGACTGACATTTTACTTATGATTGATTACACTTGAGTTCTAGATTTGGGGGAAGAAGTTAAACACAGGTGGATGATAAGACGTGCCACAAAGACATTACTGACAAGGTAGTTAAACTCCACCTGGGCTTGTTTTCTCAAGGCTGGAGAAACTGGAAGTCTAAGACCAAGGAGTCAGAAGTCTTGTTTTCTCCTGAGGTTTCTCATTCCAGCACAGAGCTGGCCACTGTCTTTCTCTGTCTTCACAGGGTCTTTACTCTGTTCTCTGATCTTGTTTTTTTTAACAGTATTTTTTTTAAATTAAAGAACTGTGATTTGCAAAGTTATTGACAGTTAAGTTTTAGGCAGTTCTTTGATATTTTCTCACATATAAGAAACAGATTGGATTGGGTGATTCCACCCAAATGACCTCACTTACAATTGATCACCCATAAAAACTGTCTCCAAACACACTACATTCTGAGGTACTAGTGGAAAAAGTCTGCAACAAACAGATTTCTAGGCACACAATTCAGTTCATAACTCTTAGTGATGGCAAAGACTTAGGTTCCTTAAATGTTAAATTGCTCTTCCTTTTTTTCCCATTTATTTTTCTTTGTTAATGAGTCACAAAGTCTGGCCCACAAGATAAGAGTTCTGGAACTCTCTCACAAAAAACGTAGAAGTAGGGATGGAAGAGAAAACTCAATTGAATGAGCATATGCTTTGCCTGTCAGAGGTCTGGATTCAATATCTGGGCATCACACAGTACCCCAAGCACCACTGGGAGTGACCTCAGAGCACTGAGAAGTTGTAACTCCAAAACCAAATCAAATCAAACCAAACCAAATTAAACCAAATCAAAAACCAAAAACAAGTGAGCAAGTAGAGGCAAGTTCTTTCTATTTGTCCTGTGTTTGTCCAAACATCGAGAGGTGTGAGAAGTGTGTGTATCCTTCCTCCCCTGGGAGTCCCCCAGAATAGCTTGCTATACAGCAGGGACTCAGTAAATGCCCATTGTGCAAGAGATGTGATTGGGAGAGAGAGGGTACCACAAAGGGCACCTTGGTATTTTTGGTTGGTTTTGAGTGTGTGTGTGTGTGTGTGTGTGTGTGTGTGTTGCAGCCACATGATGTGGTTTTCAGAGTTTACTACTGGCTTTATGCTCAAGGATCACTCCTGGCAGGGCTCAGGAGACTGTACAGGATGCTGGGGATTAAACCTGGATTACCTGCAAGGCAAGTGCCCACCCACTGGATTTTTCAAGGTGCTCTTGAAACCAAAAGATGTTCTTTGGCTCTAACAATCTCTTTGAAGACAGTATATAATTGTGTCTGAGTTTTGCAGAAGATATAAAGCTGGAAAGAAAATTACATTAGTTACAGATTAGTCAAGCAAATAGATGAACAATGGGACGACAGTGCGACAGTGCTACTGTGCTACAGATTAGGGAGAAGTGGCTAAGGGTAGTAATCTCTAGTTTTAGGAATGACGTAGGAAAAATAAAGGAAAATAAAAATTGTTTTTTCATACCAATTAAAGTCGTATTGAATTTTCAGCAGACATCTTAAATTTTTTTAAAATAATTTCGGAATACTGCTATTTGTTCAGTCATTGATTAAACTGATTGAATTGGGCATGAACTTCACATTACTTTTCTTTTTTCAAATTGTATCACCATGAGATAGAGTTACAAAGCTTTCATGTTTGAGATTCAGCCATACAATGATGGAGCACCCATCTCACCACCAGTGCACGTTTTCTACCACTCACATCCCAGTTCCTTACCCTGCCTCTACGGCAGACAATTTCCCCAGTACTCTCTCTTTAATTTTGGGCATTATGTTTTGCTTGAAATTTCTCACCACCATTCAAACCTACCTGCCAGGGGCAGGCGCCAGACAATTTATTTTCCATTGCTCATTTTGAATATCATGAGAGCTCACACGGCCGTGAATTGTAAATGAAAATTTCTAGATTGTAAATGATTGGGTTCCAGAGACATCTCTGTATAGCACTAATCCATTTTGGGATTCAACTGGGAATCTCTGGGCCAGGGACATTGTTGTGTTAAGATGACGCCTGGAGGCAAATTATGGGTGTGACAGCCAGTCTTCCTGGCGAGCAGGGACCCAGGGAGGGACTGCCCAGGTCTTCTGGTGCTACATGGAGATTCAGTCCTGGAACCCGCATAACTGGGTCTGGCTTGTGGAAGCTCTTGGTCACCGGGATTCTATCTGAAACTTTTTAAAATTGAGTCACAGTGAGATACACAGTCACAAAGTTGTTCATGATTGGATTTCAGTCATATAAAGCAGACATTTTTTTTTTATCTAGAACTTTGGATGGTGAATACATAGCAACACGGAGAGAAGAGTCTTGCCTGCCCTATCTACACAATGTACAGCAACTGGTTTGGTATTTGCTCAGTCACAGGGTGTGGGTGACAGTGCCTCTGGACCTGGACAGCTTCAGGCGCCAGGGAAAATGGCATTGTACTGCTGCTCCTATCTGAAAGGTGCTGCAGCTATACTGGGCATAAAACTAATGGTTCTGAAACGATTGTGCTTAGGATGGCATAATTCTGTTAGCTGATTTATTACTAAAGTTTATGGATCTGCATCCTAACTCTGTTGCCTTCCAGCTGTGTGACACGGGCAATTTACTTAATCTCCCTGTGTTTCCACTCCCTTATCTGTAAATTGAGATTGATAGCAGCATTTATTACATATAGTTTCTCTCAGGAATGCACATGTTTACTCATACATTATGATTCCTAGGACACCATACACATGGTACTCATCATTGCTATTATTGCTACCAACTGTGAAAATACAAAAAATTCTAACATGACTTTTGTCTTGAGAAAATTTACAATATTTAGAAAATCTTGCTTTAAAAAAAATTAAGACTTGGGGCTGGAGTGATAGCACAGAGGGTAGGGCGTTTGCCTTGCACGCGGCCGACCCGGGTTCAAATCCCAGCATCCCATATGGTCCCCTGAGCACCGCCAGGGGTGATTCCTGAGTGCATGAGCCAGGAGTGACCCCTGTGCATCGCCGGGTGTGACCCAAAAAGCAAAAAAAAAAAAAAATAAATAAAAAAAAATAAAAAAAATTAAGACTTAAATAATGTGACTTGAGGAACAAGTGCCGTAATTAAGAGGAGAGTAGGAGTGGTAATAAAACTTCTTCGACTTGCCTTGCATGCTATCCACCCAGGTTCGATCCCCAGCATCTCATAGCAGTCTAGGTGTGATTCCTGAGCACAGAGCCAGGAGTAACGCCTGTGCATCACCAGGTGTAATCCCAAAACAAGACAAAAACCAAAGAGGAGGATAGGCTTAAGAGCACTGTAGCTGTCAGTGCCAACTTCCATTTTAACTATCATTGTGGGAAGTACACATAGTGTGTAGAGGCCAGGGATATGCTAAATATTCCACTTGCACAGGACAGTTCTTCCCCACCTCCCAGCAAAAGTTTAACCTTGTTCAAAAGGCTAACTTCCTGGGAGAGGTGAATTTGAGATGCCATTTGAGAGACAATGGCAGATTTTGAGGGTAAGCGATACTGTTTTAATTATGGGGAGCTATTATATAACAACAATAAATTTCAGTGGGCTAACACAAAGCTGTCTTTTTCTTTTTTTTTTTTTTTTTTTTTTGCTTTTTTTGGGTCACACCTGGCGATGCACAGGGGTTACTCCTGGCTCTGCACTCAGGAATTACCCCTGGCGGTGTTCAGGGGACCATATGGGATGCTGGGATTCGAACCCGGGTTGGCCGCGTGCAAGGCAAACGCCCTACTCGCTGTGCTATCACTCCAGCCCCAAAGCTGTCTTTTTCTTTTAAGTGAACTGTCGGATCTGTGGCACTGGGGAGAGGTGGTACTTTATTCCCTGCTATTTCTCAAGGACCCAGGATCTTCTGCGTCATCACTCCACTGTTTCCTAGGGCATTAGGGGTGGTGTGTGTGTGTGTGTGTGTGTGTGTGTGTGTGGCTAAAGACTACAAAGAAGGGCTCGGGAGCCTTTACAGGTCTGTTCTGAAGGTGAAGTCTATTACTTACTGGCATTCTTGGCTACACTGAAATTTGAGTGAGGTCAGAAAAATTATGTAACAGAAAGGAAAAGAAAACAAGCATTGATGCATATACAGCATTTCAGACACGGGTAAGAAACTTGTCCTAATGCTATATTCCCCTAGAAATGAAGCTCCTCACCTTTAACCTCTTCCAAGAGCTAGACAAAGTATCAAATCCACTAGCAAAATCAGCATCATTTACTTGGTTTATTGAATTATCACTTACTCCAGTTTTACTTTCCCTTCCTAGTACCACAGCTTCCTCTGGGAAATCAAATTAATCATGGGGATGCCATCTACCATGGGCAGGGGGCAGAAGCCCCCTATTTATAACCAGTGGCTCAAGTTTAAATTACAGAGTTCAAGATAGAGATTTATTCACTGGACTGTCTACAGCTCTCCAGAAAAGAGAAAGGAACACTTACAATTTGAACCACCACATTCTTTCCCTGTTGCCTTGGACAGTCCTCTTAAAGGAACATGACCTCGAATCTGTAATGGTGATAAAGCATTATCATCCAAGAACCGGTTTTGGTCCTCCCTGGTTCATCAGGACTTTGGATCTGAGCTCCACCCAGTGTAGAAATCTCTCTCTCTCACTGTTGCCAGTTTACTTCGGGAGTTAACTAGCACTTGCCCCATGAAACAAATACGTCTTTGGTGTGTCAGAATTGCAATCCTCTTGGGATTCCCAGTGCAAAAGCCCTTTTTCAGAGGGAGTCCCCTCCCTCATAGCTTTCTGTCATTTTATTTTGGTAGGGTATCTCATTTGACCTTAACTGGCCTTTAGTTTCTTCAGCTTTAATCGCTGTGAGGTACACATTAGTTCTCTGCGATGGTTACTCTGTCCTTCAGAAGATACTTCACAATATATGAGACATTTTAACTCTCACCACTGAGAAATTAAATGTAGTGTGTAGAGGCCAGGGATACTGCTAAACATTCCACTGTGCACAGGACAGCTCTTCCCCAGCTCCCAGCAAAAGGTTAACCCTGTTCAAAATGTCAATAGTTCCAAGGCTGGGAAGCCCTGGGTTTCATAGTTAGACTGAGTTATTATAACTGTTGCCTGAATGGAACTGTGATTCCAGAGATGCATTTAAGCTTCACTTCATCCTTCTCTGTCTTTAAATCTCAGAAACTATGGAAATGAAAGGGGAAAGCCCTTTAAGACTTTGGGCTAGGGTAAGTTGGGGAATCACCTACTATGGAAATATAGGAGTCACATCCTTCTTTGGGGGTAGGGAAGTAAGTAGTGCAAGTGTATTTGTGGTTTGTGTGGTGTGGTATAGGGCAATGAATAGTAATCTTGGACTCAGTAGATTAAGATTCAAATTCTGCCCTTGTGACCTTTAATTATGTAATGTAAGCAGATTTCTTGATCACTTTGCAGTCTTTTGGTTTGGGTCACACTGGCAGTGCTCAGGGCTTACTCCTAGCACTGTGCTCAGGGATCACGCCTGGAATGCTCAGGGGACCATGTGTGGTGCCAGGGATAGACCTGGGTCAGCCATGTACAAGGCAGGTACACTATCTGCTGTGCTTTCTCCCAAGGCCTGATCTCTTTCCTTTAAACTTCAACTAGAAAAATGGGGACTGGTGAGGGTTGAAAAAGTGAGCACATGCAAAGATCACAGAACATGAAAAATGCCTTTTATTTATTGAATATATTTATTTATTGAGATACACAGTGACAAAGTTGTTCATGATCGGGTTTCAGTCATACAATGCTCCAAAACCCACCCCTTCACCAGTGTCCATTTCCCACCACCAATGTCTCCAGTTTTCCCCCCACCAACTTCCTACCCCACCCAGCCTGCCTCTATATCAGACATTTTCTTCTCTATATCTTTTGCTGAAAAACACCTTTTAAACTTGAGTTCTCTGAAACTGAGAATTCTAAAATTGTCTAAAGAGTATCACAGTCACAGAGATTTATGCTGACAAACTTTGCTATTTGATATCATTAATGGAAAATAGATTTGATGGGAAGGTTAGGCCACCAAGAAAGCATGGGCCACTTCTACGATGTGGTAAAGCTGAGATACAGTTTGTGCTATGCTCTGTTACAGTTGCTGTGGCAGTGCTATAAGGCAATGAACTACAGGTAGTTCCATGCATACGTTTTGGCTCAGCTCAGAAACATGTTTTTAAAGATGAGATGGAAGAGAATTGTGGAAGTAGCATCAGGCTGTAGGATAGTCCATTTGGATCACAGGGGGCTGGGGTAGAATCTTCCTGACCTGCCCCTAGCCCCTTTTCTTGATTTTCAGGGTTTGGGGTTTCTCAGTCATGGGAAGTCCAAAGGTTCCGGGAGGACAGTCTATCTATCGCATGTCTCATGTGTATGTCTGGTGACTCATGTAGAAGCAAACCTTTTGTTGGGAGGAGGATTCCATTGATTGCTCGAGAACGGTTAATGTTGTTTGTTTCAATAAGTTTCCCTTTGTGATATTACTATGGTGACCTATGTAAACAAAGCTAGAAGTGTAAGTTTGTTCATTGCAGTGCAATAAATGATAACACAGGACTGAACACCTTCTGATGCCCAACTAGGGAGACTGGCCACATAGATGAAGAAGTTCTTCCAGATGACCACTGTGGCATCTTTAAAGACTGGTGGTGAAAATTTGGTATAGTGCATGGAAAGGTTCATGACTGAAAGTTGAATGTATGAAAGAGCAGACAAGAAGATTGTTTCTGTTTACATTTACTTACCCCAACTGTCATCTTAAAAATGGTTTCATTTTATACAGAAATTCCTACCCACTTTTTTACATAAGGCCAGAGGAAGAGGGTTGGAAAGGACTTAGTTGGGTGCTGGGATCCCAGAGTGAGGGGCTTGCCATTTCTGGGAGCTACCAGGAGAAGCAGTGCCACTCCTGTGGTAATGAAATGGCATGTTTCTAAATAGACATGCCACGTGAAGCTCCCTAAAGCAAGTATTGGTCCAGAAAATTAGATGAGATTTTATTTATTATTGGTGGTGGTGGCTGGATCTTACCCAGTTGTGTTTATTCCTGGTTCTGCACTTATGGATCACTCCTGGTGGGGCATCAGGTACCAATGAGGTTCCGGGAATTAAACCCAGGTCAGCTGCATGGAACGTTGGTGTCCTACACACTGTACTATTGCTCTAGCCCCTTGGATGAGATTTTAGGGTTAAAAGTCTAGTTGGAGGTAGGGCAGAAATTGAAGTGCAGTGGTGGGGAAACGTGTGCTTGTACATTATGCGTGTGTGTGTGTGTGTGTGTGTGTGTTTCTGTGTGTGTAGAGGTAGAGAGGTGGCAGTGAGGGTGGGAGCTGGCCGAAAGGCTCAATGCACAGAACTCCTTTCAAAAGGCCCTTCATGGCGTCATCTCCCAATTGACGTCTCTACCTTTGTCAATCTCTCTCTTGGTTTTTGGACCACATCCAGTAATGTGGATGGGCTTGCTTCTCCTGATTCTATACTGAGGGATCACTCCTGGATCTGCTGGGGGTCATACGTGGTGCCTAGGATGGCATGGTGCAAGGCAAGTGCTTTAATTCCCCTACACAGCCCTGCCCCTGGGAGTTAGGGTATTTAAAATTTTTTTTTTCTTTTTCTTTCTTTCCAGTGGTTAGGTTTTAAGAAACAGAAACTTCTTGGGGTTGTCCCCAGAAAAGGGACATTTAGCCAAAGAATCTGGGTACTGCACTCCCTGGGCCACAGTAGTAGGCCCTGGAATGTCCTTGCCTGTCACTGGAGCTTTCAGTCTCCTCCTCTAGAATCACTCATTTTGCCTTTTTTGGAGGGATGCTGGGATCACCAGTGGAGAATATTCACTGGTGGAGGAATGGGTGCTCAAGCAGTGCATGACTGAAACACAAACATGAAAATATGTAAATCTGTATCTGTACCCTCACGGTGATTCATTAATAAAAAAGTAAATAAATAAATAAAAACAAACAGAAGTAGGAAAAAAAAATCTGCCAGTGCTTGATTCCTGCCTCCTAGACAGGTCCAAAGTCAAGGTTGCTAACTTGTCTTGGCCTCAACATTATCTATCAGATAATTCCCACATCTGGGCCTGCCAGTGCCAAATTCCTCCTGGAAACCTGCGGTTGGATGGGTCAACTCTAAGGACCACTGGGGCCTCTTTTTCCCCAGAGCTGCAGCTGAGCAGGCTTGACACAGGTGCCCTGCACCCACCCACAACTTCTGAGCACCCATTTTCCACCCTCTTTCAAAATTGCTCCTCTCACTCTCATAACTTTCATGCATTGCTGTCTGGCCGCTCTCTGAGAGCACACTCGCAACTGTTCTTTTCCTCAGAAGGACATACATTTGCCTCAGATCCCAAATACGCCTTTCATTCAAGTCCCCCCTTCCCCCCCCCCCCCCCCCCCCCCCGCCAACAGCCAGTGTGCTTGCTTCCTAGGGACTCTATAGGGAATCTTGTCGCTGCTTGACCTTTAGTTTTGTTTTAGGCTCCCTGACTGGCCTCGCCAGCAGGCCCCCACACTCACTCCACATCACTCCCTATCTCCTGGCCCAGTGCGCCTCTGGGACACAGGGTGGATGTTTGAAAGTAAGCTTCTGTTTTGGACTTCTTTAGGGTCCCCATGACTTCCGGGAAGATGCTGAGCTCCTTCCATGAGTCCAGCAGCACCACAGATGCCAGGTGGCCAGCAACAGGTGTGTTGCATGCAGACCCCGTGACCTCAGGTTGAAGAGCCCAGGGTTAAAGATCAGATAGCAGTCGGGCTCTGCTCCCTGGAACTGCTGGGCGATGTGGGATGGGTGAGTCTGGAGCTCAGGGACAAAGTCCTGTAATAAATTACGTGGGCCCACAGCTCTCAGTCATTTCCTCTTAGGGCCCTTCCGCCTCTGCCATTCCCTCTTTTTCCTCTTGTCTGCTGCCCAGAACCTCCTTTGCCTGCTTTCAGAGTGGAGGGGAGGGGAGTCAGCCAGCCCCTGCAGTAACAAGGTAAGGGGAGTGGGGGACTTCTCTGCTTGCAGGAAGAGTGTGTGTGTGTGTGTGTGTGTGTGTGTGTGTGTGTGTGTGTGTGTATGTGTGCGCGCGTGAGTGCGTGCAATCTTCTGTGACAGGGAAAGTGGAAGAAGTACAGTTACTCCTTTGGGAACTGGAAGAGGGGGGATGGGGGAGGGATGGCCAGTCTCTGGAGGAGGTTTGAAGGCCCAGACCTGGCGAAAAGCTGCAGGGTGCAGCTGGAAAAGAACAGGGAAAGGTCTCTGAAGCAGAGAGCTGTAGCGTCTCTTTGAGGAGCCTGGAAAATAGAAACTCCAGCACAAGATTCAGTCTCTGTCAGACTGCGGGCAGAGGCCTGGGGAATTGGGAGGAGCTGTTCTGCCTCTTGGGTAAGAAGGAATCCCTGGGCATGATCTGTTCTGAGCCAGCTGCAGCCTCCAGCAGTGTGGTGAGCTGTGGAGGATGGCAGAGGTGCTGGTTTCCCATAGGGAGCTGCATCCAGGGCACACATTTGTGTTACTGTTCACATGTTAAGAACCAGGAAACAGGATCCTGAGGAAAGAGGTGCCTGCAGGAAGCACCAAGGCCCCAACTGTGCTCAAAGCCCGGGCTTACTTGCTGGCCCAGCTACCTGCCTTGAGCAACTATGGCAAGCTGCGTTAGTCATCTCTGTAGGAAAGAGGCCCACACCCTACCTGCTGGGCCTTAAAGCCTCTTCTTGGGCTGTTGGGAAAGAGGGACGAGTGAGGGGAGTGCCCAGTGTAGATTTCGTAGGCTGTCAGTACGGCTGGCATGCACCCTCACCTCACAGCAAAGGATATTTTAATCATAGGCATGGGGAGGTAACTGGGGGTGAGGGGTGTAGGCCCCTCATTTGTCCGAAATTATGCTTGTTTCCTTCCTAGGCCAGGCCTCCCTTTTTTTTTTTTTCTTTTTGGGTCACACCCGGTGATGCACAGGGGTTACTCCTGGCTCATGCACTCAGGAATTAACTCCTGGTGGTGTTTGGGTGACCATATAGGATGCTTGGAATTGAACCTGGGTCAGCTGCGTCCAAGGCAAATGCCCTACCCGCTGTGGTATCGCTCCAGCTCCCAGGCCTCCCTTCTGACTCTACTCTAACTCTGGACTTGAATTTGGTTCTAACTCATTAATCTCCTGAACCCCATTTGGGATTGTAGTGGGAAGCATTTGTCACTGTGGAATCTTGACTAAGGACCATTCCCTTCCACAGAACTGCCCACAGGAAGCCTTCCCATCTTCCTGGACCCACCAGGGACCTACTGTTTAGCCCTAGGGTGCTTCATCCCAGGGACCCCTGCACATATGTCTGTCTTGGGTCCTGCTTCGTCCTCAGCTTACACAGGGCAAGTGCTCTGTGGTCAGGGACATGGCAGAAATGACTGTCTGTGTTACTTGGGTGCGTTTCTCTAACTCCATGCCTGGCCTGTCTTTTGCATCCACATTCTCACTCAAGCCACTTGACAAGTTCGGCGGGGGTGGGTGGGTGGGTGGGTGGGGGTGTGGGGGGGGCGAGGAAGAGAAAGAATTCTAATGTATCTTTTTATTAAAGGGACATTGGCATAAAAGCAGGTAGTGTTTTCCCCTGGTTCTTTTTTTTTTTTCTTTTTGGATCACAGCTGGCAATGCTCAGGGGTTACTCCGGCTTTGCACTCAGGAATCATTCCTGGTGGTGCTCAGGGGACCATACAGGATGCTGGGAATTGAACCCTGGTCGGCTGCATGCATGCCCTACCCGCTGTGCTATCGCTCCAGCCCCTCCCCTGGTTCTTTGAGGGCGTGGGCTTAGAATTCTCTGTCCCTACCTCGGGTGTGGCAGAGACCAGGCTCTTGGGCAGTCTATGTTGAAGAATGGAGTAGTGAGTGGCAGAAAAGAAGTAAAGCTTCAAATGAAGTCCTGTTTCCGAGTTCGTTGTCATTTTGAATTCTCTTGTATGCTTTTTAACGCAATCAGGCAACTTGAATCACAGTCCTTTGCTGCAGGGAAGGCAGTGAGATTTCAAAGGAAAAGTGACCCACCAGAGCAGTCAGGTGTCAGGGAAATTGGAGAGGCAGTATGGGGGCAGAGGATACGCTCTGCATGGATGGAAGTCTAGGCAAACGCCCTCCCCAACTCCCCCCGTACAAAATAGAAACCAGAGGCAAGGGGAAAGACAGAGGAAGGGAGGTGATGACAGCGGGACAGAAAGCTGTGAAGGGAAGGAAGGCTTGATGAGCATGGGGGCGAGCTGGGGACATTCCAGGCCAAGGGGAGGCCATAGAAAGATGGAAGTTTTGAATGAGATTTTAAGTCTAGCTCAAGTACTTTTGTGTTGTTTGGGGGCTGTTTGTGGGCTTAGGAGTTATTCCTGGCACTGTGCTTGCAAATCCCTATCAGCAGTGTGTGGGAAATACCAAAATACTGTGAATGGAACTCAGGTCTGCAGCCTGCAGAGCAGCCACACCAGTCCCTTTTTAAAAAAATTTTTTTTTACTTTTTAAAATGGAATCACCATGAGATACTCAGTTACAAAGTTGTTCATGATTGGGTTTAAGTCTTACAACGTTCCAACACCCTTCCCTTCACCAGAGTAAATTTCCTACCTCCAACGTCTTCTGTTTCCACTCCCTCCCCCTCCCCCAACAACCTACCTCAGTGGCAGGCATTTATCTTCTCTCTCTCACTCTCTCTCTCTCTCTCTCTCTCTCTCTCTCTCTCTCTCAGCATTATGGTTTGCAATACAGATACTGAAAAGTTATTATGGATATTCCTGTACATACGTTCAGCACTCAGCTCTTTTTTAAACTTTTTAAATTTTATAAAGTAGTTCACAATATTTGATTACATTTAACATTCAAACACCAATCCCACTACCATTACACCTGCCCAGCACCATATTTCAGGTGTTTCCGTCCCGAACTCCAATCTCTGCCCCAAAGCAGAACCGAAATAATAGAAATAATACAATATTTCCCTCTAAAGTTGGTTGCCTTCTACTTTGAATCCCATCAAATGTGGTGTGGTACTCTTGGACTATGGGTAGGGTGTGTCCTATGAAGTGTCTCTCGGCCTCTAATGCGGTCCAGGGAAAGGTTCACTCGTGGGTGAGGCTCGGCTCAAGTATGTGGAGGGCAGCGTCAGCATTCAGTTCTTGTTCAGAGTGATCATTTCCAACTCTTATTGTCATAGACACTAATTCTTTGAATGGTATCCTTGACCCAAATTCATGTACATTTGGCTCCTGGCAGGAACCAAGCAGCTCTAGGAACAGTAAGAGATGCTCTTTCCAGGCAGGAAGAAATGTTCTGTGTTGTACCTGCCAGTGCAATAAATAACCCCTCAGCACTTGTGACTCAGAAGCACTTAAAGGATGACCAGTGTGACTGGAAACTGCACTAAAGTGTTAAATGATGTGAGGCATCATAAGGGCAGCTTACCAGAATAGAATAGAAAGTGAAGGAGAAACCAGGATGAAGGGAGAATTAAGGTGAAGAATATAATACAGCTGAAGAAAGGGTAGCAAACTAAGCTCCAGTGTCTTTGCAGAGATAACCACTAAATAAGCTCTTAACCTCCTGTTAGACAGTGAAAAACTAGAATAAAATCATTCACATGATTAACAATGTCCAAAAATCAGTTTACTTGGGGCGGGGCACACCTAGTGGTGTTCAGGGTTTACTCCTGGTTCTGGACTCAGGGATCACTCGTGGTGGGACTTGGGGGAACCACATGTAGTTATGGGGTTGCATGCAAGGCAGGTGCTTCAATCCCTGTAATATCTCACTGGTTCCCAAAGCCTATTTCTGAGGTGAAGTCTGTCTTCCTTGGTGGGGTGTCATGAAGAGGATAGTAAGCGCAAAAGCTTTATCTTTAAAGCTCTCTCTAATCATGCTCACAGCACTCAGCTAAAGTGAAACCCATAAAAGCTGTTTTCTGTAGCCAAGGAGATAGTACAGCAGGTAAGTGCTGTACTTGCATAGTACTTGCATGAGGCTGGTGTGGTTTGATCCCTGGCTTCTCACACGATCCCCAAACACTGCCAGAAGTGATCCCTGAAATATAAAGTAACAGAATGCAAGACTTACACCCAAGAATAATAAAAATGAGTACCAGGAGAATTGCTCCGCAGCTTGGAAGCTGGCCTCACATGCTGGGGGAAAAGGCAGCTCAGATAGAGAAGAGACCACCAAGTAAAGGGTGCTTGGAGGGCCCGTACCGGATGGGAGATGGATACTGAAAGTAGTCTATAGACCGAATGATGGCCACTCAATACCTCTATTGCAAACCACAACACCCAAAAGGAGGGAGGGAGAAAGAGAGAGAGAAAGAGAAAGGAGAGAGAGAGAGAGAGAGAGAGAGAGAGAGAGATAGAGAGAGAAAGGAAATGCCTGCCACAGAGGCGTGATGGGGTGGGGGGATGAAAGGTGAGAAATGCCAACAAAATGTCTCCTTATTCCCTCGGTCCTCCTATCTCTCTCTTCAGAAGAAACACTGTCAACTATTTAGTATAATTATCTGCAAAATTAGCTCCATGTCTAACCTAGATTTTAAAACAAAAATGAGTGTAAAATGTAACTTCCTTTTATGATGTATTCACGTATCAATACATATATTACATTAGAGCATATGCAACTGTCAATATTTGATTGTCTTGACTCTCTTGACTGTCTGGACCACAGTGCAGTCTTATTCTTCCTCATCTGCACTAATTTTCATTATGTAGTTGTCTTTCCTGCCTCTGCCAGCCCCTGCAGCAAAGTCTCTGTTCTTAGATCACCCTTGGTCCCAGAGTATAGGGTAGAGGAGAATAGAGAGTCTCAACGTGGGTTTGATCCTTAGATGGCAATCTCATATGTGAGGTTCGTGTAGCTTACACAGAGGATATGGTCACAGTGATCTAGTGCACAGACCCTTGGTCCCTCCATCTCCCTTCTGGTTTCAGTAAATATTGATTTTCTGCTTAGTTTACTTTTCAGAATTTTCTTTGTCACTCCCCCATAGTCCAATTCAAGGATTCTGCAGAAACATGTTAGAAGTGTGATTTTGAACACTGCAACTCAGAGGAGGTTTTTGGCAATCAGTAAAAGTAAGCTGATCTCCAGGGCCTCAACCACGCTGACCTACCATAGGGTTTAACAAGAGGTCCTAAGCTAAGAAAGTATTTTGCTTCCTAGGGGCAAGAACTGGCAAGTGTCTTAAGCATTATCTCAGGGACAATGCCTTACCTACCTTCCTGGGACGAGGGGCAATACCATGGACGAGGGTCCATCCATCAGTCCATCCATCTGTCCATTAATTCAGCAATCATGTCCTGAGAACCCTAAGGCATAGTCTAGCTTTGAAATTTCTCAGAAGTGTGGGGTGACAAAAGCAATAATACATAAGAAAAAGTGAGTACCAAGGTGTAAAACTGCAGCTACTGCATGCAACAATGTCCATGTCTTTGTGTGAGTGTGTGTGTATATGTGTGTGTCTGTGTGTGTGCGTGCACTCATGCGCATGTGTGTGCACATATATACATATTCATGTATAATGATTGCAGTGAGAGAATATGGAATATTTAGGAAGAGTTTGAGATTCAATATACCTTCCAGGGAAGAAGTGCAATACAAGGTAACGTTAAAAGATAGGAGGAAGAAGATGAATCCAGAGGACCTGAAGTGTTCAAAAATATGTCATATTCTTAGCTATGGAAAGCATGAGGTGGCTTAAAAAATTATTATTTTTCAGTTTTAAAGTGTCATTTGGTGGGTTGTCTGATGATTTTTTTTTAAGTCCCGAAGAAGCAAGTCTGAGAGGCTTTCCTCTCCTAAGTGAAGGATGATGGGGGTTAAAGGTTAGGAGAATCAGTATTTTAATTAATAACTTTATCTGATTTAGGTAGTAGGGCAATACTGGTACCATAAAATGAGTAGGAATTATTCTCTCTGTTTCTGTTTCCTGGAAGATGTAAGGAAAAGTAGTATCTTATAATTCTTAAATGTTCGGTGAAATACATCTACAAATAATCTGGGTTTAGTACTTTCTTTCTTGAAAAGTTATTAGTAATGGTGGAGAGAAAGTGTAATGGTGGTGGGATTGGTGTTGAAATATTGAATGTAATAAATTATCATGAACAAAAAGAAGAAAAGTTTTTACTGATTTAATTTCTCTGATAAAGACAAGTTAAACATATTTATTTCTTTTTGTGTGAATTTCAGTAGTTGTCGTTAAGGTAATTGATCTATTTTGTTTGTTTCTAAGTTACTAGCCATAGAATCAGCATAATATTTGCTTACTATAATTTTAGCACATGTGATACTGCTGTTTTATTTCTGATAATTAGAAATTTATGTCTTTTTTCTTTTTATCTTGATGAAGCTGCCTTGGGATTCATTAGTTTTATCAATGTTTTAAAATAACTAGATTTTTGTTTATTTTTTCTTGATTTTCTGATTTTAATTCAAGTAGTTTTACATTCTAATTTCAGTTTTATATTACTTTTAGAATTATATTGCTCTTCTTTCTCTTTTTTAAAGATAAAGGTTTAGTTTACTGATTTTAGGTATTTTTCTTTTTTCTTTTTTTCTTTTTGGGTCACACTTAGCGATGGACAGGGGTTACTCCTGGCTCTGCACTCAGAAATCACCCCTGGCGGTGCTCAGGGGACCATATGGGATGCTGGGAATCAAACCCCGGTCGGCCGCATGCAAGGCAAATGCCCTACCCGCTGTGCTATTGCTCCAGCCCTCAGGAATTTTTTCTTAATAATATATCAAACACTATAAATTTTTCTATAAGCCCTGTTTTTCATAGCATTGGAAATTTTGTTTTTTCATTTTCATTTGCTTGAAAACATTTAATTTTTTTCTGGTAGTTTTTTGATTCATTATTCATTTAGTTTAATTTTAAATTTATTATTATTATTATTTTTGCTTTTGAGCCACACCTAACTGTGCCTGTGTTTACTCCTGACTCTGCTGAGGGGTCCCTCCTGGTGGTGGTTGGAGGGTCACATGCAGGGATCTTCATGGGTTGGCCATATATAAGGCAAGTGCCTTGCTCCCTGTACTATTTCTCTGGCTCCTCATCTATTATTTCTGTGTTTTTTAAATCTCCATATGTTATGAAAATTTTTGGTTACTTTGTTGTCTAGTTTTATTCCATTATGTTTTAAAGAAAAAAAAAGATTACTCTTTGAAAAAATTTAGATGTATTTATGGGCCTGTCCTGTTTGTATTCTATTTTCTGAACATCCTTCATGAACGTGAGAAGAATGTATATCTGCTTATTTGGATGAAGCGTTCTATAAATGTCAGTTAATTGACATTTGGTCAGTTAAGTTTAATGAGGTCCTTACTGATTTTCTGCCTTCTGGATCTGTTAATTACTGACAAAGGGGTATTAAAAATTTTAAATCAATAGTGAACCAATCTAATCACTTGTGATTCTACTAGTTTTTTGATCATGTATTTTGATACTTTGTTGCTAGGCACATGTGTTGGGATCCTTTTACTGGTATGTAATGTCCTCTTTTTTTCTTTTGGACAACATTCTGTGATGTTTTGAGCTACTCCCAGCTTGGTACTTAGCGGTTTCTTCTGGAGGTGTTTGGGAACCATATGATGCTGGCGATTGAACCATGGTCTCCCACATACAAACATGGTCCAGCCCATTGAGCTCTCTCTGTTGCTCTATAATACTCCCTTTTTATTCCTCATTCACTTCCTTACCCTGAAGGTTCCTTTGTTTGAAACTAGTATAATTATTCCATTTTCTTGTGATTATGTTTTTATGACATATTTTTCCTATTTCTCCCTTTTTCTGTTCTTACATGGATCCTTTTAGACAGCATATAATTGGACCCTTTAACATTCGAGACATCAAATCTTCAGGTCTTTTGGATTTGAGGATAATAGGATGATTTGACAACTGTAAGTTTCATTCATTAAGGCAATGAATGCAGGTAATGAGCAGCTTTGTGAGGGGAAAGGTAGATTACTACGGTCATATTGAGTTTGTTGTTTCCAAGACAAAACTTCTGGAGATAACATGAAAAAGAGACCCTTAATGCCTCTAGAGCTTAGGGAAGTGATGAGGGCTAGAGGCACTGATCTGAGATTCAGCAGTGCTCTGATCCTGGTCGTAGCCCTGGGAGAGGATGGGAATGTGCAAGCTTAGGTGCAAGCTGGAAGATAAGAGAATGAGGCCCAGCAGAGGAGTGAGAGCTGCCTGGTTCCCAAACTTGCCTTACTGACTTCATGTTGGTTGGTAACCCTGTGGAACCAAGTGGTCATCTGGGACAGGGGCAGAGATCTGGTGGATTGTGTGATCTCAGTGCCTGGGCACAAACATTTCACGAGGCTCCCTGTGTGTTCTTGACTTCACAGGCCCTAGAATAGTCCTGTAAAAGAGGAGCTGTTCCCAGTTCAGCCTTGATCACTACTTCCCCAGGGTCCCCTAGTGGGGGTCAGTTCAGGACAGGAAAGCCCAGAGTCCTGAGGGCCAGTGAGGAGTGACCTTTCCCAGGTACTCTATTCTTCTCAATAGGTCTCAGCATAGGGCTGCCCATTTTCTTTTTACTTTTTTTTCAGTTTTATTTCAATTTTATTTGATTTTTTTTGAATCACCGTGAGATACAGTTACAAAGCTTTCATGCTTGAGTTTCAGTCATACAATGATCCAACACCCATTCCTCCACCAGTGCACATTTTCCACCACCAATGTCCTCAATATTCCCCCCATCCCAATTCTTCTCCTGACTCTATAGCAGACAATTTTCCCCATACTCTCTCTCTGCTTTTGGGTATTATGGTTTGCAATATAGATACTGAGAGGCTATCACTTTTGGTCCTTTATCTACTTTCAGCACACATCTTCCATCCAGAACGATCCCTCCAACCATCATTGATTTAGTGATCCCTTCTCTATTCCAGCTGCCTTTTCCCCCAGCTCATGAGACAGGCTTCCAACTATGGAGAAATATTCCTGGCCTTTGTGTCTACTGTCCTTGACTGTCGGTCCCATGTTAGGTTATTTTATATTCCACAAATGAGTGCAGTCATTCTGTCTGTCCCTCTCTTTCTGACTCATTTTACTTAGCATGATACTCTCCATGAATATCCACTTATAAGCAAATTTCATGACTTCATCTTTCCTAACAGCTGCATAGTATTACATTGTGTAGATGCACCAAAGTTTCTTTAACCAGTTTTCTGTTCTCGGGCACTTGGGTTTTTGCAAATTCTGGCTATTATGAACAGTGCTGCAGTGAACATACAGGTGTAGATGTAATTTCTACTGTGCTTTTTTGCATCCTCGGGATATATTCCCAAAAGTGGTATTGAGGGGTCATATAGAAACTCAATGTCTAATTTTTGAAGGAATGCCAATATTGTTTTCCAAAAAGGCTGGACCAGTCGGTGTTCTCACCAACAATGAAAGAGAAAGACTCCCTTCTTCCTGTCTGTCCCTAAAGGGTGGGGACAAGATCAGGAGAGGTGGTCTTATTCACCTCTGGGGTCAGGGAGAAAAATGTCACCTCAGATGTTGAAAAGGTACCTACGCTGATTATTACCACGTGCATGATAGGTACTCAGCAGTATCTGGGAGGCTTAGATGGTCATTAAGCTTATAGTCACCCATGCACTAAATAAAACTAGGGAAAATAAGATTCTTTCTTCAAAACAGGACAGCTAAAGAACTATCACATTCATTTGTACCTGTGCCCTGCTTCACTCTAAACTCCCTTTGCTCAGCCCAAACAACCCCCCGAACTGATCTCTGGCAGCACTGGAGCTTTTTCCCTCTGCTTTTGCTAAACTTACAGCGTCCTTGGAGAAGGACCTTCTCTCCTTCCTCTGTGAATTCTTTTTTTTTTTCTTTTTGGGTCACACCTGGCGATGCACAGGGGTTACTCCTGACTCTGTACTCAGGAATTGCCCCTGGCAGTGCTCAGGGGACGATATGTGATGCTGGGAATCGATCCTGGGTCGGCCTCGTGCAAGGCAAACGCCCTACCCGCTGTGCTATTGCTCCAGCCCCTCCTCTGAATTCTTATTCATCCGTCAAAGCCATCATCAAACCACTTCACCTTTAAGGGCGGCTTTATTCTCTGTTTATTGAACAAATGTGTATGACTCTCACCCCCTGCATCAGATGGAAGGACATGGCGGTGGACAACACAGCCTGTATCACTTCATACTGCTCAGTACAGTGCAGGGCAAAGTGCCAATGCCTTTAGTTGAATCATAGCAGTTCCTGCTTTATCTCCCCCAAGCCCCCTCCTCCTGCTGACCTAATCAGGCTTCCTGTTTGCTCCCAAAGTACTTGGGAGGCTGCGAGGTACTGGAGATAGACTTGTAAGGAGATAGATCTGGGATGGGTTGCCAGCTATGCGACTATTGAACTTGGGACCTTTCTTTGTGTTTCATGTACGGAATGGAAACACACAGGTGAGTTTGCGGTGCTATGAGATTGGGATCAGACATCTGAGTGATGCTGGCCGCTTGCCTAACTCCCAAAATTGCATGGTGGTGATTCCTTTATACTGAGGTCAACACATTAATTTTGCGCTTCTAGATCACTTGGATTGTGTTTTAAGTGAGGTCAGAACTACCTCTGTTCCCTACATGGAGCACAGGCTGAGTGCAAACTAAAGGTTCAATGAAAACGAGCAGGATGAAAGAAACAGAAAGCATCTTCTTACACTTGAGTTGAGACTGAGACTCATTTGTCCATTTATCCAATAGTCTTAACTTGATTTTTAAAAAAAAGTCTTATCTTGAGGTAGGCCCAGACCAAGCACTCTGGACTTACTGATGAGCCCTTTGCCCAGGACTCCAAGTCAGGATCCTGAGAAACTAAAATTCTTCCTTCTCTTTATATGCAGGCTGGGAGCAGCTGCTGGCTCAGGATGTCGGCCTTGAGGCTGGTAAGAAACACTTGGTTCCATCTCAGGATTGTTCGTGGGAATTACCAAAGGCTGAATCAAATTGCTCCCAAGGAAAGAAGAGACAGACTACACTACAATATTAGGAAAATGTCAGCAATGATAGAGTTTGAGGAACAAGACAGATGATCTAAAGAGAATGAGCTGGCCACCCCTGGGTCTTGGGGTCTTGGCAGGATGTCTACATGGACAGATAATTTGTTATTTAAATGTCTTAGCAAAGAGTTGTCTTCTCATCCATCCACTAACCACAGCTGTTGCAAAGATTCAAACATGAACCCCCAAATCATTCTTGGTTCCGAACTACCTAGCTTTCCTCAGCCCCCAAAATATCTATTTAGGATTTGTTGTGTCCCTGTGGCTAAGAGATGGTGCCACCTGGGAAAAGAGCAGAAGATTTTTGCATTTACTGTCAACAAACCCTGGGAAGCTGCTGCCCTAGCTGAGGCAGTAGGAAACAGCCTCCAGGCATGCTTAATGGTGCTTGCAAAACAGGAGAAACTCAGGGGTTGGAGAAGCCCTGAGGAGAGCCCTTAAACTGTGTGTGTGCTCCCCTGTTCTTTAGATTTGAAACCCAAACTCAGAAAAGCCAGTGCTTGTTTTGATAAAAAAAAAAATTCTATCACTTTCCTTGTGGTGACCGCAAAGCCTCAAATTGGGGGTGGGGAGAGAGAGAGAGAGAGAGAGAGAGAGAGAGAGAGAGAGAGAGAGAGAGAGAGAGAGAGAGAGAGAGAGAGAGAGAGAGAGAGAGAGAGAGAGAGAGAGAGAGAGAGAGAGAGAGAGAGAGAGAGAGAGAGAGAGAGAGAGAGAGAGAGAGAGAGAGAAGAGAGAAGAGAGAAGAGAGAGAGAGAGAAAACCATTAACTTCAAGTTGACCATTAACTTCAAGCAGAGTTGAGCTGAGATTACATGTTTCGTGACAGGAGGGTGATGTCTTATTCATCACTGAATCCTTAAGAGGACCTGCTGAATAAATGACAGAACTATGCTGAGGTCATTATTGACAAATAACCTTTGTCCACCCTCTACTGCTCTGGGAAAGTTGGATCATTCTCCCTCTCTTTTTGTTTGTTTGTGCTTGTTTGGGGTGACACCTGGCAATGCTCAGGAATTATTCCTAGCTCTGCATTTAAGAATTACTCCTGGCAGTGCTGGAGGGACCATATGGGATGCAAGGGATAGAACATGGGTTAGCTGTGTGCAAGGCAAATGCCCTACCCATTCTACTATCACTCTGGCCCTGGAAGTTGGACCTTTAACAGACAGGAAATGGACTTGCCTGAAAGCATAAAGCTCATGGAATACAAAGAAGAAATCAGAAGTCAGTTCTGTGTGACTTCAGAGGGGTTTTTCTATGAGTCTGCTCAGACTTCCATAGCATGCGACATGAATGGTGTCCTTAGTTCAATAAAAATTTATTTCTTCACTGTCTGGAGGCCCAGGTGCCAATAGAGTCCTTTCTTCCTGGTTTGCAGCCACTTACTCGCTGTGTCCTAATATGCTTTTCTTATTGTAAGCGTATTTTAACCATCTTTAGCATCTTAAAATCCCAGTCCCCAGATATCTTTGGTTGGGGTTAGGGTTTCAACATCTAATTTGGGGGAACACAATTTAGTTTCTAATAGGTTTTAATTTTATTCAATATCTATTATAAGAAAATCTAAATACATGGAATGTCTACATTATGTATTTTTAGAAAAACAATGGGTGCTGGACACCACTTTCCAGCTACAGAACTTTTCTCGTATAATTAAAACAGGAATTGAGTTGGAGAAGTTTGATTTTCACACTTCAGGGTTTGGTGCCAGGCTAGGCGTGAGATGGGCATTTCTCCAGCAGCAGCAGAGCACTTCTTTCTCAGAGATTGGCTCTCTGCCCAGGGAAACTTTGCCGCTTGCTGGCAGTGCCACCTTGGCCAGGATCTCCAATCTTCAGACTGCCTTTCTGCCATCTGTCATATAACTGTGGGATATCAGAGGCACTGCCCTTTTTGGCCACGTGGTGGGGAGAAACAACTATAAATTCTGAAGTGCAAAGGTCACAGAGGAACCAGTCATTTGATGCCCGGGTCAGCTGAAAGCAACTTCTCCAACCTCCTCTGAAACACCTACCCTCTATGACCACCTCTTGGAAACAGACTCTCCTTGATACAAACCCCCAAAACTGCCACTTGAATTCTTGTGATATAACAGGAATACTGGTACTATTGTTGCACAGGTTACACTGGGTCACTGGTGGCTGCATAGAAGCTCAAAGTTTGATCAAAGCATTGGGCAACTGGATGTTCTGGTGGCAGGGAGAGTTTGTTTCAAAGGAAAAGCACGCAATGGCCAGAACACCATGCGTTTAAGGTATAGAGTGCGAAATTTGTTCTGTCCACATTACTGTTGCTGCTGCTGGTAGTGGTGGTGATGAACCTTAGGTACGAAGAAGGGAACTGTGTCTGCTCTGTGCAGAGATTTGCTATAAGTTTAAAGCGCACACAGGATCCAAGGACTTGGTACCAAGAAGGAATGTAAGATATGCCAATAATTTTATAATGATTACCTAAAATAGCAATACTTTAAGTATATTGTACTCAAGTACAGCATTTATAAAACTAAAATCACTCATTTTTCTTTGCTTCTTACATGTGCCCAGTAGAATATTTTCTTTATTAGCTTTACCCTACTATTATTATTGAGGTAAAATAGTTTACAATAGTGTTACTGCTTATGTTTTTGGCTTACAAAG
Organism: Sorex araneus; assembly: GCF_027595985.1. Classification (NCBI taxonomy): domain Eukaryota; kingdom Metazoa; phylum Chordata; class Mammalia; order Eulipotyphla; family Soricidae; genus Sorex; species Sorex araneus. The sequence goes on from NC_073313.1 coordinate 188,966,392, forward strand.
TTACTGAACCATCACCACTACTAAAGTGCTATAGACCCCAACCATTGTCCCTATGTCATTTATAGTCTGTTTTATCGCTCCTCATCCCATGCTCTTCCCTTGCTCATAGAACGTTTTAAATCACTGGTATGGTTTGCATTATGTTTCTACTGGAAGACACCAACCTAGAACACACAAAAGATTTACAAATAGAGCATTACACATCTTTTGGATACTACCACTTGCCCTGCCTCTCAACATTTCCAAAGAATCACATGAGCAAAGAATCGGGGAGGAGTAAGTGATCCAACAAAAGTTGAAGACTTTTAAAGAAGGTGAATAGATCCTGCATTGCAAGTACTTTGTATCAACCATTAGATTTCCCGTGATGTAACAGCCTTTTGGGGATTTAACCAAGCCAGTGACTCAAGGACTACTGTAATGATAATGCAATGATAATGATTAATGTAATGTAATGATACAAACAAAACATTTTCTTGTTGGGGTTACCACCAGCCCTCTCACTCCCCACCTTAAGATGGGGTCGAGAAAAAGCTCAGAGCCTGACACTGTCACACACTCTGAGCATCTCAATACCCTGGGGTAAAGCAGTTTACAGTCATTCTAGCAAAACCCAGTTTCCTTCTGAATGTTTGAAAATGGGTTTTTGGGGGTCCTTCAATGGGCAAGATTGGTTGAGCATATTTTGAACATATCTCTGTCAGACTGGCATAGTCTCTCATTCACGAAGCTTTAAACATTGTTTATCTTGCTAGTAAACCAATCATTCCAAATCCTTAATACACCCATGCTTTATTAAATAGGGGGTTGGGTCCACCGTTGGGTTATTGTTTTGGGAAAATGTTATCCAGGCCATCTCTCCCTATAGATGGATGGGATGAGTCTGTCCATCTTCTGCTGGGTTTTATTGTATTGTTTCTGCGGGTTGGAGCACTTCCACCTTCTTTCCAGAAAGAACTCTTTCTGATGCCAAACCCTTGGTTTTGGATTACAACTGAGATTACCTAGATGGGAGCAGGGGTGGGGGAACGCTGGTGGTGGGTAAGGGAAAGAAAGAGATACAGTAGAAGTAACATAAGGTCATTATTTATCATTACATTAATATGGGGCTGGAGCGATAGCACAGTGGGTAGGGCGTTTGCCTTGCACGCGGCCGACCTAGGTTCGATTCCTCTGCCCCTCTCGGAGAGCCTGGCAAGCTACCGAGAGCATCTCATCCACATGGCAGAGCCTGGCAAACTACCCATGGTGTATTCAATATGCCAAAAACAGTAACAAGTCTCATAATGGAGATGTTACTGGTGCCCGCTCGAGCAAATCGATGAGCAACAGGATGACAGTGATACAGTGATACATTAATATGATTTGTAACAATGTTAAACTATAACAATATTTTTAAAAGAAAAGATGAATAAAGGAACTCTGTTGTCCAGTGTTTCTTTTGAAGAGCATGAAAAGTTAGATATCTCTGCTTAGATCTCTCTGCTTCTGAAACTGCCTCTACTTCCAGAGTCTCATTAGACCTTTACTTTCTTTGCAGTGGATAACTTCTACTTTTGCTTCTCATTCTCTCTTGTCCTGATTCGGCTGTATCTACATGACCAGCTCTCTAAAGAGTTAATAAAAAGTTTCATTTCCTGCTGCATGTCCTCTCATTATTTCCTAGTTGAACTTTAGCCAAATAGAGTGGATAAAGTCATTTTATGATTTTTATTTCTTCTTCTAGCTCATGTTGAGCTAATACCACCTCATCAGTTGGTCTGGATAGGAAATGACATCTTTCTCTGTCATTTCTGGCTGATATCACTTTTGCTGTGAGATGCCCATCATCTATCTTTGACTTTTAATCTCTTTTTGATGACCTGCCAGCTGTTTCCCTGAATGCTGCAAATTATTTGCACTGGAATTTCACTCTTGTAAGAAAGTTTCTCCTGGGTCTCTGACATTTCTGATAAGTTAGTTTGCTCACTGAATGCACTGTGTTGCTGATGCAGGTTTTCTGCATATTGTAACAATTGCTCATTGCTGTTATTTCTAGCTCGGCTTTTATTTTATTTTATCATTTGCGGTGGAGCAATAGCACATCGGAAGGGCGTTCTCCTTTCACGTGGCCGACCCGTGTTAGATTCCTCCACCCCTCTCGGAGAGCCTGGCAAGCTACCGAGAGTATCTCGCCCGCACGGCAGAGCCTGGCAAGCTACCCGTGGCGTATTGGATATGCCAAAAACAGTAAGTCTCACAATGAGAGATGTTACTGGTGCCCGCGCGAACAAATTGATGAGCAACGGGATGACAGTGATACAGTGATTATCATTTGGGGTGTATAGGGTTGGGCCAGATTGAGCTTGGGTCTGTGCTCAGGGATCGCTCCTGGTGTGGTTCAGGGGACATCGGTGGTACTGGAGATTGAGAAAGGATAGTCTGTGTGCAAGGCAAGCTCCTTCCCCCCTACTATCTCTCCGATCTACTATCTCTCCAACCCTTCAGCTTTTATTTTTATGAAGTTGTAATAGGAATACAGTCTAAGAATTATTCCCTATTTTCACTCCCTCATATGTGACCCCTGTCAGCCCTTCTAGTTGATTTTTCTCTATTTCCCTCTACGTTTCTAAGGAGGACCTTATAGGGCTAATTGAGTTTTCTTGTTTTAAGCATCAACTATTGATTAATTTTTCTTTAAGTGAGAAAGGCCTTAGCACTTTGTCCTTGACTCCCATCACTGGCACAGACACACGTTTTGTTTGTTGCTCTGTCCTCTTGCTATTGCTAAATCCTGGTTTTGGTAAGATCCATATACACAAGATCTCAAAACTTTAAGTAAGTGCTACTCTCAGTTGAGCCATGCTGCATGTTCTAAATTTTGGTTTCTTTTGCTAAACTTTATAACTGTCTTTCCCTTGTCTACTCAGTGTTCACTGACAACTTAAAGCTCCCGTTTCTCCCAGATGTGTCAATCTCTTCTCAAAATGTTCTGAAGCACTGAGAATTTAAGCAGTTTTATCCCCAGGAAAACATTATCTCCCAGAGTTGATGGCTTATGCTTTCTACACTGGTGTCTCCTGGTTCTGAGGCACATCTGTCATCTTGGCTCTCATTCACAGCTGTTCTTTTGTTTCTTCTTTGCACCATTTTCTAGTCTCCAGATCTTTATTTCTTTTGGTTTATTTCTCTTGTTTTGATCTAGTTCATCCTGTAAGAGTTTCCCAAGAAAGGGTACATACCAGGTAAATGGTTTAAGTGACTTGCATGCCAAAAAATGTACTTATTCTCTTCCAAGGTCAGTTAGACATAGGATTCCTTGACGGATATAACTTTTCCAGAATCATGAAGATATTTATTTTATTCCATTGACTTTTGTTTTTCTTGCTTTTCTTCAATGCCCCTGAGAAATTTGATACAAATATTACTTTTAGGCCTTTGTGCAAACTTAGGTATTTTTTTCTCTGAATTCTGGTTCTCTAGTATTATGTAAGTTCATACTCGTGTATGTTGTGTGTATCTATTTGCATCCTTTCTTTTTTTTTAAATTTAATTTATTTTTTATTGAATCACCATGTGGAAAGTTACAAAGTTCTCAGGTTTATGTCTCAGTTATACAATGCTCAAACACCCATCCCTTCACCTGTGCCCATATTCCACCACCAAAGACCCCAGTATAGCTCCCACCCCCCACCCCCCACCCCCATCCCTGCCTGCTTAGTTGATAAATTTCACTTCATTTTCACTTTACCTTGATTACATTCCATATTTCAACACAACATTCACTATTGTTGGAGTTTTCCCCCAAGAAAGACAGCCCTACTGCCAATGCAGCATTTGATAATTAGTTTTCCATTGCTGAAACTGGAGAGATATGAAGTCCCGTTGTTTCAAGTACATAGAGTTTTTTTCCCCCCTTCTTCCCGAGCCACCAAGTTCGTGCCTGCTTAATGAATAGTCCTCATATTATGGCTGACACCACGCTGCCCTACGAGAAAAAAGGATATTTCCAGTCCTTGGCTGGCATGGGGCTATGGCTTAGTTCAGTCTAAAGACATGGTTGCAAGTAGTTTCTAGAACCAGAAGTAGTCTAGTTAGGCTCTGAATTCTGGTTGATCAGCAACATCGAGGCCACTGAAAAGTGTGGCCACCTGGGTCGAGTCTTGGCGGAGCATGCGCTGGTATGGGCCCGAGACTTCCCAAGCGTCCCGCTGTTCCAAGTATATAGTTTTTTTTTTCCCCCTGCCATTCCCGGGCCTCTAAATTCGTGCCTGCTTAATAGACTTCATAACATGGTGGACACCACACCGTGTTTCTCCCAGAAAAGGGAAAAGAACCGATAAAGAAGGATATTTCCTCACCTCGGCCAGTGTGGGGCTTTGGCTTACTTCACAGTCTAAAGAAATAGCTGCTACTTTGATTACCTTCAATATTTCAACAAAAAACTCGGTACTATTATTTGGAGTTCCCCCCCACAGTAAGACCTGCTAAAAAGGAACCTTTTCATGTTGCTGACAATCAGGAGATATTAGGAGATATTAGGTTTGGGATTTCTATATGAAGTCCAGGGAAAATTCTTTTGGTAATTGCATCACTGCAATCTTTTACTTTCCTTTTGTGGTGCTCATATGAGGGAGAAGCCTGAAGAGAAGAACCATGCCCCGCTGGAGGCCCATGGGCCAGTAGCTCCGATCACACAGTTTGGAGGCATTTTTGGGGCACTGCTCGTGTCCAAAGGAGTTCAGTTGCTTCTGTGGTCGAGCTCGTGCAGCGGCAGAAAAGCTATTTGCATCCTTTCTACAGCTTATCCTACCTGATTCATAGAACAGTTAAATAAACAATATTGTAGCTTCAAAAATGTTTGTTACTTTTATAATGAAATGGTAAAAGAACTACTCCTGGCAGTGCTCAGGGGACTGTATTGGATGCTGGGGATTAAAACTGGGTTGACTACATGCAAGGCAAGTGCCCTACCTGCTGTACTATCTGTTCAGCTCCATCTTTTTTGTTTCTGGGTCATGCCCAGTGGTACTCAGAGAATACTACTGTTTCTATGCTCAGGGACCAATCCCAGTGGTGCTTGGGAGACCAAATAGGGCTTGCCAGGGATCAAACTTGGTTTGGCCACATGCAAGGCAAGTGCTCTACTTGCTGTACTTTCTCTCCAGTCCCAAGTTCTGAGAACTTTTCATCATCAAAGCAAAATTAATACCCATTAATATTCTCTTATCCTTTAGCCCTTTCTATTCTTTGCTTTCCTCTTCTTCCCGTCCCCCTCCTCCTCCCCCTTCTCCTCTCCTTCTTTCCCCTCTTCCTCCCCCGCCCCTTTCTCCTCTCCCTCATCCTCCTTTTTCCCCCTCCTCCTCCCCAGAACCATTTGAATTTGTCCTTCTGTGACTGATACACTTTGCTTAGTTTAATAGTTGAATTTCCTTGTAGCACATGACAATATTCCCTTATTTATAAGGCTGCATAATATTCCATTGTATGACTGTACTAAAATTTGTTTATCTGCATTCATCTGTGGATGAGTTTTGGATTGCTGTCAACTTTCTCTGGCTATTGTGAATAATACTACAATGAATATGGGTGTTTAAAAATATTTTCAAGATCCTTTTTTGAATGCCTTTGGCTACATGTTTACAAGTGGACTTGCTATATCACATAGTAGTTCTATTTTATTTTCGTTTTCAGAAACAAAAACAGTTTCGTATGGTGATACAGTTCTCACCAAAGAGTTCACAGTTCAATTTTACTGCCTCCTCACAAGCCCTTTCTTTATGTTCTTTCTATTAAATGGCATATTATTCTTTCTTTGAGATCTTTGTAACACTTGTTTGGTCCTCATATAATATTTGAATTTGTCCCGAATTTTCTCCTAATAGACAAATTGACTCTTTTATCTGATACCTCCCCTCAGTTACTACCTCTTGAAATAAGTAAGTTCAATAACTTTACTAGCATATACTGACACTGATTTTTATTTTTCATTATTTTCTAGCACCTGGAATTTTTTAATTTGTAGATTTGAGGTTTTTTAAGTTTCTCATCAGTTGTCTGTAGCTACATTTTATAAAAAAATAAATATTTTATTTTTATTGATTTTATTAACTATTACCATTATATACTTTTAGGGGTTATAGCTCTAAATATATATAGGAGTCACCCTATCATCAAAGTTTCAGTATTGTCTCACCTTAAAAAAAGATCCTTCTACCTATTCCTCTAGCCAATCTCTCTTTTCTTCCATTAATTGCCATGGTTTTCACTGAGTTAAGTGATTAGTTTTGTTGTTTTGCCAGCTCATTTGCACTTGTTATGTATATTCCACACATTGAGTGAAGCTCTCTAGAAATTGTCTTCACTTCCTTATTTATTTCACATAGCTTAATCACCTCAAGTTCCATCTACTCTGTTTAGGAAGACACAATTTGTCTTTCTTTTTACCTGCAGACTAGAGCTTCATTGAGTATTTACTCTGAAGCATTTTTGTTTACTCATTTGTGGTTGGACATCTAGGTTGATGACATATTTTGGTTATTGTGAATAATGGTGATATGAACATAGGGGTACAAATATGGTTTAGAATTAGTGTTTTCACTTCCTTTAGATAAATGCCTAATGAGTAGAAACTTTGAGTCATGTTATTTTTTTAAAAGGAATATCCATACTGTTTTCTGTAGAGATTGTACCATAAATTCTATTTAAAAACACTCTTTCTATCCCCTTTTCAACTAGTTTTTTAAAAAATTTGAATATTCTATTAGTATTTTTCCCCATTTTTCATATTTATTATTTTTTCATCTGAATTCTGCTTTGGGAATTTCAATAGAAAGATGAAGAAATGAGAAGCTTTGAGCAAGAAGGGGAAGCTGGTGCCGGGCTCTAAGCACTGTTTTTTCTCTGCAACCTAGGGTGACCACGTGTGGCTCAATCTGTCCTCTAGCAGGGTGGCCATTGGAGGCATCATCAAAGAAACGAAGCCTGGCAAGATATTGATTGAAGATGATGAGGGCAAGGTCAGTGTGACTGGCTGTTCCAGGAAACAGAGTCCTACCCTACTCCTCTAGAGCCCTGACACCATCCCTTTTTCACAACTTCTCCCCAACACCAGGGCTTTTAGAGCCCTGGGTATGGCATCTATATTAAAGGACATACCAGGGTTAGGTCCTGTCATTGAGAGAGTTATGGGCCTGTCTGGGAATGTTTCCATAGTGAAAAGGAGCCAGTTAGCTGGTAAAAGACTGTGGCTGGCTAATGAGGAAAGGAGAAGAGTTGAGGGGTAAAGGGATGGGATAAAGAGGGGAGGGCAGGAAACTGGCCTTTGTAGTAAGGTGGGGTGGAGCTAGAGGAACAGCGAAGCAGAGGTAAAAGTGCACGAGGAAGTTGCACATGGGGGAAGCACCAGACTCTGAGGAGGAAGGGATATGGCTCATATCATGCTGAGCTACGTGGCACAGGTAAGAGAAAGGTGGGAATCTGAGGTGTTCCCCTGGAGGGCAACTCAGCCATAGAATGGTCAAGCTGGCCAAGGATGTGCAGGGGAAAGCCCTGCAGACAGAGGGGACCAGCAGTCTACTTAACGCCTCATCAAGTGCTCTCATCACTGGCCTAGGTGCTGTAGGCAGAGGCTGGATTGCCAAGGAAGACTGATTTATGAGATTCATATTACACCAACCAGTAACATATTAACAGAACTATCTCACATTCACAACTGATTTTAAGCAGTTTGAAAAATTACTTTTATTTGCACATTTTAATGGCTCACAATCAGGGAGATCCTCCCAGCTATAAACCGATCACAATGACTGCCAGCTCTGACTTTTAGCCACAAGCCTCTCTCACCTGGTCTGAAATTTATCGCTACTGCATACTCACACATGGCCCCGTATACTAGCCACATTGCCCATTTCTTGCCATCATTCCCTTGGTCTTAACCACAGACCCTGGCCAGACTGGCCCTCAGGTCAATGGATATGCTGAGAATTTGGAGGAAAGGTCCAGGGCTTGGTCCCTCAAGAAGTCATCCCTCACACCTCTCTGTGTTGTTTGTTCCAGGAACACTGGATCCAATCGGAGGATCTTGGCACCCTCAGCCCTATGCACCCCAACTCTGCCAAGGGTGTGGATGACATGATCCGCCTGGGGGACCTGCATGAGGCAGGCCTGGTGCACAACCTCCTCATCCGCTATAAGGAGCACAAGATCTATGTGAGTCCCAGGGTCCAGGGGATCCTGGACTAACAGAGGGCGACTCTATGGCGTGCTAACTGCCTGGTCTGGAAGGAAAACCATGGGTGGGGCATTGGTTTGCGGGGGAGGAGGGAGGAGCCTTCAGGCAACCATAACCAGTTCCTAGTCCTTACACCTTCCCTGTGTGAGAGGACAAAGCACTTAACTTTCCTCTGCTCCCAGTTATAAGGAACTAAAGAACAAGGAAATTGAGCCCCACCCCACGGGCTCCAGAATTTCCGGTGGTCTTGACCTGGGGTACCAGCAGGGATTGGTGAGGGCAGATAATTGTGCAGCCCCACAGATGCTGCCACAGGCGGCAGTCAATGACTCATTTCAATCATCCTGCCTGTTTGTTTCCCAGGGCACTAGACATTCACCAATGACTGCTTGGTTTATTGTTTTGTGAATGCACCACCAGCCCAGTTCATGAGGAACAATCCCTTCTATCTAAGGAAGGACCTGAATGTTTTGTCTCTCTGGCCTCGAATCAGACTGTCCTCCCACACCAGAGATGGCCTGTCCAGGTGGCGCCCAGGAGTCACCTCGAAAGCACTAACTATCTCTTCCCTTCCCCAGACATACACAGGCTCCATCCTGATGGCTGTGAACCCGTTCCAGTCTTTGCCCCTCTACACCCTGGAGCAGGTACAGCTCTACTACAACCGCCACATAGGTGAGCTGCCGCCACACGTCTTTGCCATCGCTGACAACTGCTATTTCAACATGAAGAGGAACAAGAAGGACCAGTGCTGTGTTATCAGGTGGGGCTCAGGCTCTCAGCCCTGCTGGGGATGTGTGAGGGCTGAAGGGCCAGGCGTAGCCCCCGAGCAGCTTGTAAAAGAGAGCCCTCCTTCCCTTAGCCCTTTCTCCACCAGGGTGCCTCCCAGGCTGCTGTGCTGCAGGGCCCTGGCTTGATTACAAACCCCGACCTCCAACCCTTACTAGCTCACAGGTACCTGACTTGAATTGCCTGTTTAAGAAGCCTCTCCAAGGGTTTTCTCCAGAATCTGCTCGTGTGTGCTAAGATCAGCAGGGCCTGGACCATCCCAATCTTCAGTGACTGTTTCCTGTGCAGGGCAGGATGGGCTAACTTAGAAATGAATCCAGGCTGGTACCTAGAGGTACAGGGATGCAGGACTCAAACAGAGGAGGTCTCACTTCCAAAAGCAAAAGCAAAAACGAAAGCAAAGCCAAACAACCCTCCCCCCCTTGCCAAACTACCAAAAAGCCTACAAAAGATGATGCACACAGGGAGGTTGGAAGTGGTTCTAAGGAGCTGTTTTTGTGTGAGAGGGACAGGCAGGAGACTGGGAATTTAATTCCAGGGATCTTACTGTTTTGATTCGCACACTCACTCTAGGTCTAATTGTGCCCTATAGTGAAACTTGCATAGTTCCAACATGAGAAGACAACAATACATGCAAAGGATAAATTCATGAAAAGTCTTGCATAACTGATGTTTTAGAGATTTTACATATATATGCAGACAATAAATAGGCCAATGTTGGCTGTTGTTGCTGCTGTTCTTTCCGGGACACCCTGGGTGGTGTCAGGGGTAATTCCTTGCTTTCTGCTCAGGAATGACCCCTGGTGGAGGTACAATATGTGGTGTCCCTGAATCATCAACTGAGACTTGCCGCGTGCAAGGAAGTGTACTATTCTCCACCACTGTATTATTTCTTCGGTCCAAAGCTGCTTTTCTGTTTTGTTTTATTTTATTTTGTTTGGGGGCCACAACTAGAAATACTTGGGGCTACTCCTAGCTCTGTGCTCTTGGATTCCTCCCAGCCAAGCTCTGGAAGACCAGGTGAACAAGCAAGCATTAAATGGGCCACTGTTTCAGCAGGGCTTTGAAGAGAAGGGCTTTGCAGGGAAAGAGGACAGAGTGATGAGCTCCCAAGCTGATCTGTCACCCTCTTGCTGCCTCTCTCACCTCCCCCCACTCTTCAACAGTTTGGGGGGATCATGTTGGAGCTGGCCTTGTGCTGTGGCTGGAGCTCACAGGGTTGACTTTCCCCTCCAGGAGAGCAGGGCCTGGAGGAGAGGGCAGAAATCTCGGAGCATCTTCTGAGTCAAACCCCCGTTCTTTCCTAAGACCATATACTAGACATTTTCTGCTCTCTGGCCTCATCAGGCCTCTCCTCATATCAAGCCTGTTGGGTGAACCTCTGTTTGCCCTAGGCACTCAGGGAGGGTCATGGATGTTTGTTGGATGTTTGTTGATCTTCATTGTCCTAATCATGTGTCGCACTGTAGCACTGTCATCCTACAGATTTGCCTGAGCGGGCACCAGTAACATCTCCATTGTGAGACTTGTTACTGTTTTTGGCATATTGAATACGCCATGGGTAGCTTGCTAGGTTCTGCCATGTGGGCGGGATACTCTCGGTAGCTTGCTGGGCTCTCTGAGAGGGATGGAGGAATTGAACTCGGATTGGCTGTGTGCAAGGCAAACACCCTACCCGCTGTGCTATCGTTTCATTCTGGTTTCTCTTCAGATCGTATAATCGTGGGTCTGTAGCACTGTAACATTGTCGTCCCGTTGTTCACCGACTTGCTTGAGCGGGCAGTCATGGGTCAAAACATTAAAATTATTTTCAGAGAGAACAATATTTGTTTAGGACTTGCTTCAAGATAGCATAGGATGGAAATAAATTGGCCAGGAAAAGAAACTGGGAATGAGATGGTCGGGGTTTATTATGAAAATTATGAAAGCAGAAGTTCTCTGAAGGTCAGGATTTTGTGAAAACGGAGATTCTAATTGGGCAGAGCAGGGTGGGGCTTGCGAATCAATGTTTAGGACCACATGACAGGCACTGCTGATCTGCGCTTTTAGTAGCAACACTGCATTGTTCTGCCTCTATTTGTAGCACTCTTTTTGTTGTTGTTTTGTTTGTTTGTTTATTTGTTTTTGGGCCACAGCCAGCAAAGCTCAGGGTTACTCCTGGCTCTGCACTCAGGAATCACTCCTGGTGAATCCATATAGGATGCCAGGGATTGAACCTAGGTAATCTTTGTGTGAGGCAAGCACACTATTGGTTGTACTATAGTTCTGGCCCTCCATTGTAGTGTTCTGTATTTTCATAATAAATGAACTTATATAATAGTAACATTCAAGAATTAATGATGCTAGACATTGTAACCCCCGGCAAGCTACCGAGAGTATCTCACCCACATGGCAGAGCCTGGCAAGCTCCCTGTGGCATATTCGATATGCCAAAAACAGTAACAACAAGTCTCACAATGGAGACGTTACTGGTGCCTGCTCGAGCAAATCAATGAACAATGGGACAGCAGTGCTACAGTGCTACAGACATTTTAACCACTGCAAATCTGAATGTGTTCCATAGATGAAACACGGTATATTTTTGGAAATCCCTAGATTTTCCCGAGTGCATATGGTGCTGGGACTGAACCCAGGCTTCACAGAGGAGAGGAATTTGCTTTACCACTTAGTCATATTCCTGGCCCTCATAACTACATTCTTTAATTCGAGTTAAATGACCTAAGCAATTTTGTTTTGTTTGGGGGCCACACCCAGGGGTGCTCAGGGCTTGCTTTTGACTTTGCACTTAGGAAATACTCCTGGTGATGTTCAGGGAACTATATGGGATGTTGAGAATTGAACCTGGGTTAGCCATGTGCAAGACAAATAACCTACCCATTGTACTATCACTCCAGCCCCTTAGGTTCTTTTTTTCCTTTTTGGGTCACACCTGATGATGCACAGGGGTCACTCCTGGCTCTGAACTCAGGAATTACCCCTGGAGGTGCTCAGGGGACCATGTGGGATGCTGGGAATTGAACCCGGGTCGACCGAGTGCAAGGCAAACACCCTACCTGCTGTGCTATTGCTCCATTCCCCAGCCCCTTGGTTTTAAGCAATTTTAAAAAATTGGTTTTTATATCTATTGTTGTGACATTAATATGTATTTTCCTGTGGACTAGAGAGATAGTTCAGCATATAAGGCACTTATTTGCTTTGCATGTAGTCAATGTGGATTCAATTTTGACACCCTTGAACCTAGCTAGTTTTGATTCTTTTTATTTTATTTTATTTTTTATTTTTATTTATTTTTATTTTATTTTCATTGTGCATCACACCCGGCGATGCACAGGGTTACTCCTGGCTCATACACTCAAGAATTACTCCTAGCGGTGCTCGGGGGACCATATGGGATGCTGGGAATTGAACCCGGGTCGGCCACGTGCAAGGCAAATGCCCTACCCGCTGTGCTATCACTCCAGCCTCTAGTTTTGATTCTTGAGCACAGTACCAGGAGTAAGTCTTAGCACCACTGGGTGTGGCCCCCCGAAACAAAATAAAGACGTCTTTGCTTGAAAATTTTAGAAAACTTCAGGAAATATTCCTCAGGAAGAAAAGGGCTTTTTCTCTTCACTTGTTTAAAATGAACACTAGGCCCAGCACTTGTCTGCCACCTGGTAAACATCTGTGTCATTGCAGTAGTCCTGCGTAGATTTAGTTTTTGATGTAGTTTGATGTTCTGGCTGGTTGTACCATAACTAATCACCCCTATTATGTTGCTTCCAATTGTGGCAATGAATTAGTAACTTTTTTTTTTTTTTTTTTTTTTGCTTTTTGGGTCCCACCCAGCAATTCTCAGGGGTTACTCCTGGCTCTGTATTCAGAAATTACTCCTGGCAGTGCTTGGGGGACCATATGGGATGGCGGGGATTAAACTCGGGTTGGGCACATGCAAGGCAAATGCCCCACCTGCTGTACTATCACTCTAGCCCCAGAATTAGTAACATTAAAATTAGTAATGAGCATAAAGTTTTGTAAAGAAATTAATTTTTTTCTAATTTTAGGGTGACTTCCTTTGGTTAAAAGCAGGAAAGTGCTGAAAGTTCTTTCTAACTACCACAGAATTACTTCCCAAAGGACAGCTGCAGCTTCCCCTCTGGCCAACATACAGCCACTGTGCACAGAGTAATGGCTGCTTCTGGGCACTGCGCCATTGGCTCTGGTCCACAGAGCATGGTGCCAGGGACCCTGGAGCGAGCCAGACAGGACCCGGCTTGCATGGGACTCATAGTGGAGTAGGAAAAAAAGACAAACATACAAATTAACTGACTCCACATAGATGGTCTGGGGTCCCCAAGGGACAGTTTGCATGCATGGGAACTTCTGCATGAGCAGAAGGCATCAATGTTAAGACCAGTTCTGGTCCCGGAAGTAGACTTATAGTGGGTTTTTGGGAAAGCTGAGAGAGGCTGATATAATTGTTATTCTGACTGACAACCCTGAACCCCTTCTGCAGTGGTGAGTCTGGAGCGGGGAAGACAGAGACCACCAAGCTCATCCTCCAGTTCCTGGCAACTGTCAGTGGCCAGCATTCCTGGATTGAACAGCAAGTCCTGGAGGCCAACCCCATCCTGGAAGGTAAGTGGTCACCTGTAGGACCCATGTTCCTCCCCTGAGCCTACAGCTGAACCCTTCCTGCAAGGAGGGCCTCGTGGGAAAAGATGGGATAGGCACTAAACTTTCTGAGACTTCCCGGGATTCTTTAGGACTAGAAGGGGTGATGTCTGTGCAGAGGTTTGCAGGAAGCATCGAGGGAAAGGTGGACGACTTTATAAACCTTTACGAGGTGTGTGCTTCACAGGACCTTATGAAGTTTTCCTCTGAAAAGAGGGCTCAGGATGAAACCAACTGGGGAAAAATCTAGACAGAGTTTTATGCAGAGCTAGTAGCTTTCAGTGCCCTGGGAAGAAGCTGAGCTCCAGGTTGGGCTATAAGAGGTTTAATAACAGGCAAATTCTCAGCACACAAGTAGAGTGGAGGCATGAATGACAGGAGAAACTTTCACACTGGGTTGCTGACAGGATGCTAAGGGAGGAGCAGCACTGGACAGGAAGAGATTCAAGTGGGGATACAGAGCTGATATGTCTTGGTCAACCCCAAGGGGAGCTGGGGGGTGAAATTCCCCAGAAAAGAGTCCTGAAATAGGGCGAGTCAGGCCCAGCACCTCACCTGCTGCTCAGGGTTTGGTGAAGGTGTCCAGAGGCAAGCGTCTTCAAATCTAGGACTGTCCATCACTGGTTAGTAGCTGTCTCATTCCTTTATAATGGAGGCACGATTGACATATCATGACAATTCAGTTTTATGCTTTTTGAGATCATGTAGTCATGTGAGTTTTCCATGATGATCATGACTTAGAATGTCTCTTCCTCCCTCCTTCTCGGCCTCTCTTTCCTGCTTTCTAGATAGAGACCAGATCATCCCAATGCTGTCCAATGCACAGTTCTTACTCCACTGTGTTGCCTTTGTCCATTGTTTGCACTCAATGGTTCTTACCTGGTGTGTCTGTTGCATTATTCTTGATGTCTATCATTCCCTCTGTATGACATTCTCAATTTCTGTGTTTTTATTTTTCCATCTGCATGTTAGAATCTGCCTATTGAAAGAAAAGCAAACCTATCTCAGGTTCCTTTCTGATAAGGTTCTGCCTTTGGGCCCAACAACATTAAACTAGATTCTTCAATTGGGATTCTTCAAGGGGGAGACACAGTGCAGGATTTCCTATACCCGAGTGATTCTCATCGTTCCTTTCAGGAGACTGTATGATATTTTCAAACTGCACAACAACCCATAAGTGGGTAATTGAGTCAGTGTTTTAGAATAAATTAAACAGCATAATTTAAAAAAACCCTCAGCATATGACTTTTGGTAAGAAGCAGAAGAGAATATTTTCTTTTAATCATGTGTGCATGTGCAGCCTGCGTGTCCCAGGACATAGCACAAAGTCTTTCTTGCCATACTCACCCAGAAAAGCCTGCAGAAAGAGCTTCATAAAAAGTATTTCCTATCAAACTTCAACCCATACAAATACCTCCCGTTATGACCTTTCTCTCTATGCCTGAGGCCTGCACCAATGCTTGTCCGGCTCCCTGCAGATGCACCTTCTCAGAAGCAGCCTCCCAGTGCAACCTAAATTAAAATGTGTTCTAACACTTTCTTAGGAGCTATGCTGCCTTTCTCATCACCCATAAAACTAGTTTCAATCTTTTTAGCTTTGCATTCAAGGCTATACTACCTGGCCCCTAAAAAGTTCTACCCGTCCCACAGCTTTCTTCCTGTCCCATGCAGTAGCCAAGTTTCCCCCTTGCAGGCCCCCCTCCCCTCCTCCCTGCTTTCTGACAATGGAGCTTTTACGACACAGTGCTCGTGCCTTCCTTTGAGCCTCTCCTTGGTTAATGCCACTGTCTGGTGCAGTCCCATCCATCCTTTTATTCTGGGTTTCATGTCCTCTGAGAAGATTTCCCAGATGATTTGCTAGAATACATTTTCTCTTCTTTACCCCCATTCATCATGGACCTCATTTTCTGGTCTGCAGCCTTTGGAAATGCCAAGACCGTTCGAAATGACAACTCGAGCCGCTTTGGGAAGTACATCGACATCTACTTCAATGCCAGTGGGGTGATTGAGGGTGCACGGATAGAGCAATTTCTTCTGGAGAAGTCCCGGGTCTGCCGGCAGGTGAGAGCTCCTCTGACAACTCTGGTCCTTGGGGCTACTTTCACCCACTTCAGGATGGGGAACCAGGGGCCTGGGAGGGACTTAAGACTAGTCCCCATTTTCTACTTTCACTCCTCCACTCTTCCTTCTTAAGCCTTAGTTTGCAGCCACTATCAGATAAGAATAGAGTGGAGGAAATCATAGAATTTTCATCCATATGATTTCCTCCACCCTTTGGGGCCTTCTGCTTCTTATCTCTGCTAGAATTAACCCTGCATCCAGACGAGTCCCTAACTGGTGGAGTGTATATTCAGGTGGAGTGGGTGGGGTGGGAGCCTGGGGGGTGCTGTAGCAGAGGAACCTGGGTTACAGTGTCCAAAAGACCACCCAGATAGGAATGAAGAGGTCAGTGGCCTGTGCTGTCACAGAGTCCAGTGTTCAGAAAGTCTTTAGATGTGGTTCCCTATTCCATTGTCAAGGTTCTGAAACCCTTCTGGTCTCCTAAGAAGTGCTGGGAGGGCCTAAGGTCACTGTGAGGATGCTGTGTTCTGCAATGCAGGATTAACAGTTGGGTTTTCAGGCTTGACTGTGTAGTGTTTCTCCAGCCCATGGTGGCCCCCCAGAGCTCTGTTTAGGGGCCGTGCAGGGCTGGGGATCAAACTCAGGATCTAGTGTATGCAAGGCATGTGCTTTAGCCCTTTGCGTTATCTCCCTAGTCTATGATCTTGAAATTCTCAATGCCTTTTAAGCAAGATGCTTTATGTTTTTCTTTTTCACAGGGGTCCCCTAAATAATGAAAGCAAGTTCCAAGGGGCACTCCAACAGAAGTTGGATATCACATAGGATAACATAGTGCTTAACATGTGTGTACATAAACACACATGCAGGCATGCACACACACACACACACACACACACACACACACACACACACAGAGGAAGGTCTGTAGGATTGAGGCTGTGTGTGAGGCAGGATTGACACTGTGTTGTCTTGGGAAGCCTGGTGAGGAAGCTCACTTTCTGAGCCAGGCATCTCCATGAGAGGTAGGTTTATTTTCCCCCACTGTACGAATGAAGAAACAATCCAGAGAAATTCAGTTAGTTTGTAGGGGGTCACAGAGCCTGACTGAGGTGGGATCTCATTGGTACATTCACAGAACTTGTGAACGGGCAGGCCGCTTAACTGCAGGTAAGAAACCCATTCTATCCACGCTAAGGAACACACTAGAAATGTAGGACTGCGAAAGGCCAGACAAAGCTTAAGAGGGTGAGTTTTGTCTGTTAATGTGGACTACCAAGAGACATTTAGATGAAAAATGGAAGGTAGTTGCAGAGCAGTGGATATATTCCTATATTAAAAAGAGACTATCAGTAAGTATATTCATAATATCCAGGCTGGAGCGATAGCACAGCGGGTAGAGTGTTTGCCTTGCATGCAGCTGACCTGGGTTCGATTCCTCCGCCCCTCTTGGAGAGCCCGTCAAGCTACTGAGAGTATCCCACCCACACGGCAGAGCCTGGCAAGCTACCCGTGGTGTATTTGATATGCCAAAAACAGTAACAAACAAGTCTCACAATGGAGACATTACTGGTGCTCGCCCGAGCAAATTGATGAGCAACAGGATGATAGTGGCAGTGACAGTGATGCATGTCTACATAGGAACATAGACCTTCCATTGTTCTGGGTAGACACAGGAGGAATTTGAAGAGGACGAAAGCTCACGTTTTAATGTAGTGTTCTCAGATTGTTTGAATATTTGCAACAGGAATAGTTTAAACATAAATAGTGTTTGAAATACAGTAGGCTTGGCTAAGTAAGTCAGGGAGGCTTTGTGGTCATTTTAAAAAGCATGGAGGGCCGAGTTGACTCTGACCTGAACCCTGATGTGACTCCCTGGCTTGTGACTGAGGCAGATGTGTTCAGAGCTTCAGGCGCAGTGTGGATGCTGGAAAGACCCTGGTGTGGGGCGTTCGCTGGTCCTGGTGGCTGTGGATCATCTTGGAGACCCAGGGTGAGAGCAGCAGCCAGGACAGGCCACCTGTTGGGTCAACGTCAGAGCAGTCACTGGCTAAGAATCCTGGATGGGAGCCAGGATAGGGCTGGGGGCCAGAGACATAGAGACAGCCTTGCCCACCGCTCCCTTAAGCCTCTGGTAGATGCTCACAAGCTCTCTGGATTTCCTTTATTCAGGCCCCTGATGAGCGCAACTACCACATCTTCTACAGCATGCTCAATGGCATGAGTCCGGAGGAGAAAAAGCTACTGTCCCTTGGAACACCTTCCGAGTACCACTACCTGACCATGGTGAGGATCCCCGTGCTCCTCCTTATCTCTCTGCTCCTCCCTCACAGGCCTCTCTGTAACTCTCCCGTGATTGCAGCTCCAGGCTTGCCACAGCCTCCCCCACCTCTCCCCTCCTGCCCTCCACTCCCCCTGCTTCTGTGCACATCACTGCACTCTTCCTCTCAATAGCAAGCTCAGTGAAGAAGACCTACTTGGTGCTTGCTTGGCACTGCCAGAGGTTCGCTCTGAGATGGGCACAGAAGCTCCCCTCTTCTGTGTTCTACTTCACTGTCCCTTTGTGCATGCTTCTGCTGGGATGGAGATGTACTCTTGTCCTGCACAGCTTTACAACTCGTGAACCCAGTTCTACCCCATGGACCTGCATTTGTTTTTTGTTTCTGAGGAGAAAAATGTCACAATTACCCAGTGGATTGTGGAAACTATTTATGATAGCTCTCCCTTCTGAATGTCGTTCTAGACATCGGTCTCTGTAGGTGGTCCTTAAACCGGAATTCAGGAGAAGCAGATCCTTGCTATTGTTCTCAGCCATGTCCCTGCAGCCTGTAACAATGGGTCCCAGCAGTTATCACTCTTCTGTCTAAGTGACAAGGGAGTGAGAAGATCTACTTGAGTGTCTGTCCGGCATAACCTTCTGTCCAATGTTCAGTCCTCAAGGCTTCATCTTCTCTTGCTTGAACACCAGAGTCAGTTTCCTCTGTTATTCTCCCTGTTGCCCAGTCTTTCATCTGTCCTGCAGGCTGGATCCCCTGCTCTATTATCAACCTTGCTGATGGAGCACATCTCCAATGACACTCCAGAGACTCCCCATGGCTCTGAAGCATGGATTCTGAGTCCCTCCACATTCTATTGTTCCATTGTTGATTTGCCCCCTTCACTCAGCCTTCTTGAAAACCATAGGCCTACCTCCCACCACTTTACCTTGCTATTCCCTAGATCTCCCAACTTCTCTCTATTTATTGGCATCGTTTTGAAACTCAGTCTATGGGAAAACACGAGTATCCCTCCAAGCAGCCTTTTCCCACTACTCAGTAGGGCTAATCTGCTGGCCTTTGTCTCTGCATCTGCAACAACCACTGATATGTCATTTGCCTCCTGCCTTCCCTTATGAATATATAACCTTTTGGGCGGGGCCAGATCTTTCTGTTGGACTTTCTGGCAGGTAGCACTGGGCTTGGTACAAGGTAGGCTTTGGAAAGTGTTTCTTAGAAGAATGTTCCCTGGGGAGGGTAAATTTGGTCTTATTTATAGGTAGATAACAAGCAGGTACTCAGGAACTGAATCTTTGGTCACAAAACTTCCAACTGTCATTGCTTGTTGCAGAGCTCAGGCAGGCCACATCTATGGCATCATGATGCTGCTTGGTATTCTCTGAGCATGGTCTACACAGAACCTGTGAAGTGTTTATCAAGGCTTTGACTGAACACCTGAGGCATCTCTATCTTACTGGCTCTCTGAGGGAGGGCTCCTGGAGTAATGTCTGGAAAGCTGAGATGTGTTCTCCTGCAGGGGAATTGTACCTCCTGTGAGGGACTCAATGATGCCAAGGATTACGCTCACGTCCGCTCGGCCATGAAGATCCTCATGTTCTCTGATTCTGAGAACTGGGACCTCAGCAAGTTGCTGGCAGCCATTCTCCACCTGGGAAATGTGAAATTTATGGGTAATCCTATTTTCACCCAAACTATATTCTTTGGGGGGCACTGGGAAAAGAGGAGCAAGAAATCTTTAGTGTTCTTCACCTAAGAGTTCACCCTGGTCCTGTGGTCTAACTCTATACTGGGAATTTACATCAGAAATTTTAGTTAAGATTTTTTTTTTCAAAAATGTATGGGAAAATGTGAAAGGGATAATGTGAAAGCTTAGGTCTTTCCAAAGGAAAAGACCTGATTAATCAACTCTACTTTGATCTAGATCCCGTTAGAGTAAGGATAAACCAGAGTAAATGAAATCATGTGTGAATTTGTAAATTTGTAAATCAGTTTTTAAGCAATGAGGTGGTTTGGGGTTTAAGATACCCTGGTTTGTTGTAGACCCCATGCACCTGACAATCATCTCTGCAAAAAAATAGCATTTACCTAGGTTGTAAATTATTCCTTGCAGTGGGTTTTCAGATACAACATCCAACATGGGGCCAAAAAAAATGGAAAAGGAAATTAGATACCATAAATAAAAATGAAAAAGGAAATTAGATACCATGAAAAAGAGCTGTCAGAAAAATACACACTGGAAATGGTATCACTAGGACTTCAGACATTGGGATTAGCAGAAATAAACTATACGACAACAATGCATGGTTGCCATGTTTAAGAAAAGGCCAACCCTGAAAATTTAGACAGGGACTAGAAAACATAAAGTGACAGTACAGATTTTGCAAGGAACAGCATAGAAAGTCTGTCACTGTAGCACTGTTGTCCCATTGTTCATCGATTTGCTCGAGCGGGCACCAGTAAGGTCTCCATTGTGAGACTTGTTGTTACTGTTTTTGGCATATCAAATATGCCACGGGTAGCTTGCCAGGCTCTGCCATGCGGGCGGGATATTCTCAGTAGCTTGGCAGACTCTCTGAGAGGGGCGGAGGAATGGAACCCTGGTCGGCCACTAGTAAGGCAAACACCCTACCCACAGCCCTATGGACTGGAGCAATAGCACAACGGGTAGGGCATTTGCCTTGCATGCGGCTGACCCGAGTTCGATTCCCGGCATCCCATATGGTCACCTGAGCACCGCCAGGAGTAATTCCTGAGTGCAGAGCCTTTAACATAGTTAAATATAGAGTATTCTTGGATAGAAAGTCTAAAAATGAAAAATTTAGACAAAATGAAGAACTCAGAAAATGGATTTGACAGCCAATTTTATAGATGTTAGGAGGGGTGCAATGAACTGGAAGAAAAGTCAGAAGAAATCCTGAACACAGCATGGATAAACAAAAAGATGAAAAGCAAAGGAGAGTGTAGGTGATGGAGTGATTATAGTGAGAAGATGTAGCAGTCATGTAATTGGATTCTAAAGAAAAAAGAGGAAAATGATAGGAGAGAGGTGATATTTGAAGAGATTATAACTGATTCTAGACATTAATTCACAGGCAGTAGGAAAAGGGCAGACTTCTCAGGAACCATCTCAAAAACAATTGTGTATTTTCCATATGGAAAACATGAACTTGGATCACCACTGCATACTATGTAAGAATGTGAAAAAATTATGAAAGCCCAAGAAAATGCAGCAAGGCACAGCAAAGAACACACATAGTTTGACTACACACACAATCTAAATACAACAAAAATTAGATGCTTCAAACAAAATTTCACACACATAGCTGAAATTAAGTACATATTAGGGATTGCTAGGTAGGTAACAAATAGAAAAAAAGCAAGAAAGTGATTTTGATGGCAATTGGGAGTGTGGTCACCTTTGCTGGAGAAGAACAGGGCCTTGGTAAGATGGGACATTGAAGGACTTTGGGAGTAGTCAAGGTCCTCTATTTCAGCTTTAGCAGTGCTTATACAGTGTGATGTAATTATTTTTATAACACACCTTGTATTTTATGCATTTAAAATATGTGTGCTTTAATTTTGCATATTTTTATTTTTTTTTTAATGAATATTTTGTTTGTTTTTGGGTCACACCCAGCAATGCTCAGGGCTTATTCCTGGCTCTGCACTTGGGAATCACTCTTCTTGGTGCTTGGGGTACCAGTTGGGATGCTGGGGATAGAACCCAGGTTAGCTGCATATAAGGCAAATGCCCAACCTGCTGTTCAATCACTCCAGTCCTTATTTTTACATATTATTAAAGTAAAAAAAAACACCACGCAAGCAAAACATGTGACCTCTTCTTCCCGACAATTGTCTGGCAGTCCAAAGGTCTACCGTGACTCAAACAGGAGGAGCTTGGATTAGGTTAAACCAATTAGGAAACACTGGAAATGGGGCTGTGCCCGTCAGAACGGTTGCTCCGTCGACCTTTGTTTTATGCTACTAATGAGGAAGTGAATGCCCAGGTTTCTGGGAACAGTGGCCATAACAGTGGCCTAATTGGGGCAGATGACTCGTTTTCTGGCTTAAAGTCCCTACTTCTCCCCATGCGCACCAGATTTCTCTCTAAAGAAAGCCTCGCTTTACTGATCAAACGTTGCCTTTGCTGATTGGCTTGTTTGATCTCAACTAAGGTGCTGAGAAACCCCAGGGATGCTGGCTCCTTGAAAGAGGCTCCTGAGAGGGGAAGCACCTCCTCTCACATAGGGCATCCAGTCTCTCTAGTACGGCTTCGGGCCGTGTCCATCCAGTCTCTGACCGAGCCCCTCTTCATATCACTCCTGGCCACACTGGTGTTCACTGTTCCTAATTTTTCCTGCAGCTGCTGTCTTTGAAAATCTGGACTCCTCAGATGTGATGGACATGCCCGCCTTTACCATTGCGATGAAGTTACTGGAGGTAGCTGGCCCTTGTGTCTGCCACCTTGACCAGAGGCCTGGGTTGACAGAGTCTTGAGCCCTGATTCTCACAATCCTTCCAGCCTCCTGATTCTGTCTCCTACCCCCTTCTTCTGGCTCTCAGCTCAGTTCCTGTGCATGCTGCAGGCCCTAGGAGTAGGAATCCTGGGAGGACAGTGTGAGCTGATCATTAACGAAGTAGCAGAAATGAACAGGGACTACACAGAATTTTTGTTTGTTTGGGGGTCACACCTGACTGTGATCAGTGAGGTTGGATTTTTCATTCTCATTCCGTGAACTCCAAACCAGAATCACCTATAAGTGTGATGTGGTGGACAGTGCAATGACCCCAGTGTAAAGAGCCTTCCCCACCCTATGCCTGCCACTCTGTCTCCAGAACCAGGTTCCATGAAACGCCTATAACTGTGTGGAGGACTTGTAGTGTGACAGACACTGCTTCCCCAGAACAATACAACTCATGGAACATTCGTAGGGAACAAAAACACAGATAGGCATGTTTAATTAGAGGAAAAGTCCAATATAATAGCATCATTGGGCCAGGCATTTGAGTGGGGGCAGTTTGGGGACTGCATAGGGCAAAAGTGAGGGTGCTGAGTGCTGATCAAGGTAGAGTAGGAGAAACCTGGGGCCCAGGAAGATGTGTTTGGGACCAGAACCATATTACAATGGATAGGGCACTTGCCTTGCACTTGGTGACCAGCTTCAGTTCCTGGCAACATATGTGGTCTCCCTAGAACTGTTAGGAATGATCCCTGCACATAGAGTCAGGAGTAAGCCCTGAGCATGCCAGGTGTGACCCCAAACCAAAAACAAACAGCAAGATATCTGTGTAAGGCCAGGGAGGCAATATAGCAGGTAAGGCACTTGCCTTGCATACAGCTGACCTGGCGTTAATCCCTGGCACCACCTCAGATGGTTCCCCAAGTCTTCTAGGAGTGATCCCTGAGCACAGAGCTCCAGGCCCACTCTGCTCGAGCCTCCTTCCTGAATGTCCTGACTCTCCAGTGCTCAGCTTGCCCTGACTCTTACCGTGTTGTGCCTGGTCCAGCTCCCATTCCCAGGCCTTGTGTGCAGAGTATGTGAGAGTGAGAGAGGATGAGACATGACCCAGGAAGCTCAGAACCCTGGAGCCAGGCTCTGCTCTAGCAGTCATGACACCCATGTCCCTCCACTCCCCAGGTACAGCACCAGGATCTGCGGGACTGTCTGGTCAAGCACTCTATGATCGTCCGCGGGGAGTTTGTTGTCAAGCCTCTCAACATCACCCAGGCGGCTGACCGGAGGGATGCCTTTGTCAAGGTGCGGGGTTGTCGGGGAAGGTGCAGTGCATGTCTGCCGGGCATGCGTGGCCTGCAGGTGGTCAGCAGGAAAGAGCAGAGCTAGCTGGGCAAGTCTCCACGCAGCCAGTCTCCTAGCTGGTGGCTTCATGCTTCCCATTTTCTCTGGGTCCCTAGCGTCAGTTGGTGAGCTCCAGTGCAGCCTTACTAGGTAAACTTGGGGGGAGGGTCAATCTCCCCACTGTACGTCAAGTCCAGAGGCTATTTTCCATATCTCCTCAGGGCATCTATGGGCACCTCTTCCTGTGGATTGTCAAGAAGATCAATTCTGCAATTTTCAAGCCACCTGACAAGGACCCCAAAAATGTACGCAGGGCCATTGGCCTCCTGGACATATTTGGCTTTGAAAATTTCCAGAAAAATAGGTATGAAGATTTCAGTGCACTGGCTCTTAGGGAATGAAAGAGAGTGGGCTGGAGAGATAGCACAGTGGCTAGGGTGCTTGCTTTGCACGTGCCGACCCAGATTTGATCCCTGGTACCATATATAGTCCCTCAAGTCCACCAAGAGTGAGTCAACAAAGAAAATGAAAAATAAACAGAGGGTCAAGCTGAAGGAGAGTAGTCTTACCATTGGGCTGGAACCAGGAGTCTCACTTCCACCTAATTGTCAGGCTGAGTCTGACATTGATTCTTGGCTGATTCAAGGGTTTCTGAGTTAGAAGGTCGGTGCAGTGCCCCCTCCCATTCACAGATCTGGAAAGAGCCGGACTTATCCAAAGACCCAGGTCGACACCCAGGCATGTTACCTTTCTTGAACTCTGTGATTCTCATGAGCTAGCTCTAAAATCATATGCGGTTAGGGATAATAGTGTAGCATTAATTCAGCCAACTCTGTAGGTGGGATGTCGTACTGGGTAATAGGCAGAAGATGGGAGATTCGTGGGTCGTCTCTGACTTTTGAGTTTGGCAGAAGTAAGATGAAGCAGAACACCCCTGAGATTGTCTAAGTACCCCAGACTAGAGACTGACGTGCTGTCACCAGGCAGTCGGAAAGAGCATCTCCGTGAATGAGAAGGGACCAGCAGACAATTCCAGATTTTCAGAAGCTCCTTTCAATACCTATGGAGCTGGGGCTACTCCTGCACACTTGTCCCCCAAGGCCTGTCTCTGGGTCAGGATGGCAGTCCTAGCAAAGGACTCTGCAGAACCCTTTGGGAGCCAAAGGCAGGAACCTCAAGACATGTTGGATCTTTCATTTATTTCACGGTGGGTGGAGGATGGGATGGTGGCAGAGGAGGAGAGAAGAGGGTAGGTGTGTTAGCTTATACCCTAAGTTCCCTGGGGATGGGCTTGTGCATCGGTGGGCAAACACCTCTGTGGCTGTATGCAAATGCCCAGTGGCCCTGGGGCTTGGGCCACAGCTGCAGGGATAGAGCTCACGCTGCCCCACCCCGCGGCGGGGGTGTTGCCTCCACAGCTTTGAGCAGCTCTGCATCAACTTTGCCAACGAGCACCTGCAGCAGTTCTTTGTGCATCACGTGTTTACCATGGAGCAGGAGGAGTACCGCTCAGAGAACATCAAGTGGAACTACATCGAGTACATTGACAATCGGCCCACCCTGGAACTGCTCGCGCTCAAGCCCATGAGCATCATTTCCCTCATGGACGAGGAGAGCCGCTTCCCGCAGGTGTGTCCCTGGGCCTGCTTCCCTCAGATGGAGGCTTTGGCTCCTGGACCTCATCCCGGAGGTAGAGAGCGCCATGGGGTGGTGCATTTGTTCCCAGGGTCACAAAAATATTTTCCAGGGATGCAACTTGGGAATTTTTCCTAGGGGGGAAAAACTGGCAACCTTGTGTGGTAAGTGTTGGTAGACAAGCCCCAGCCTTCCAGCCTTTCAGATCTGGTTTGCATTGGGCTCACTTCCTTCAAGAAAGCTGCTTTCCTTGTCTTTGCTTTGTCTGGTTTCAGCAAACAATGTTTCAATCATTTGTTACCTAGGAAAAACACAAACCAACAGGAGGCTTGTTAAGTGCCCATGGATCAAGATGGAAGAGAAGGAAATTTAGGTTTTCTACATTTTAGGAGCTACCTACCCTGTGTGGGGTATACCAGTGAGGACGGAGCCCAGAGAAGGAAAGAAAGAAGCCAGGGCTAGGGTACCTTGATAACTGTTTGGGCAGGAGAGATGGAGGAGCCGGTGGTGGAGAAAGGAAAACCAGGTCTCTGCTTTGCACTTTGCTCAAATTCACTGTGACCAAGTCACCGGCCACTAGGCATCAGCTTCCTCTCTGTAGAAAGACTAAACATTCTGAGCACAGTAGGGTTGTCCCTATCAGAGACCCTGTGAGCCTGGTGCATGGACTCTCGCACCTCAGCCCATACGACCTCTGCATTCTTTCAGGGAACAGATATCACCATGCTGCAAAAACTGAACAATGTCCACGCCAACCATAAGGCATTCCTAAAGCCCAAGAACATCCATGATACCCGTTTTGGCATTGCTCACTTTGCTGGCAACGTGTACTACGAGACAGAAGGTAAGGGATGCCTCTCCTCTATACTTTCCTTTTTCCGAATCTGGCTCAGATTCCTGGGAGACAGGGAAAGGGTGGAGATGGGTGGGTGGCTGGTGAGCAGGTCATCTTATAGAGAAATGTGACAGGGCCTGGGATCAGGCCTGAACTTGGTTTCTCCTTTTCATCCATTCCCTTTTAAAAGCTCCTTTATGTACCCAAATACAACATTTCTACAGGCACCCAGAAATTTAATGGGCAAAGTCTGATGAGAGTCCATAGGTGTCTGTCTCACTGTGGGAAACTAGGTCTGTTGGCTAGGACCGCTCGAGCAGAGCTCCACAGCGAGGCTCAAAGTTGATATTCTCACAATTCTGGAGACAGGAAGTCTTAGGTCAAGATGTACTGAATATACACCTGTTCCGGTGTTGCTAATAGTCATTATCCAAGCAGATCTCAGTTACAATGATGGCTGAGACTGCAGAGATGTTGGGAGGAAGGACTGGCTCGGATCAGAGGTCTGCCCAGATATGTACCCAGAGTGCTTGAGACTGGGGAAGGAGATGCATAATTCGCCCTGGGGCTCATAAATGACCACCTGGAGGCATCAGGGACACTGAGAAGTTCCCTTACTGCACTATGAGCCAGGAGAGCATCCTGGAATAGGTGACTTAAGTGGATATTAAAGGATCCGATATTAAAGGATTGGCAGGGTTGACCTGGGGGATTAGTAAGAAAGAGCAGAGATAGTACAGGAATCAACCTGCTTGCACACAGTCTGCTGGGTTTGATCTGTGGCACCCCATAGTGATCTCTGAGCACAGAGCCAGGAGTTAGCCATGACCATTGCCAAGTATGACAAAATAAAACAAAAACAAAAAATTGAAAAAGACCCCTCTCCCCCAAAATAAAGCAGAGACCCCACCTCTCTCCCTGTCAAGAGTACTTTAGTGCAAGAGATGAGCATGGCGTGGGGGTGGGGGAGAGGGACAAAGAAGCTGCACACTAGTGGCAGGGAGAGAGAAAGTGTTCACACAGAATGAAATGACCTGGATTTCAGAAAGGTCTCTCAGTTATGAATCAAGAAATGCGTTTGAAGGAGACAGGAAGCATGTGACATAAGGTGGAAGGGAAGGAGGTGTCTTGGCTGAAGGTGTGGTGAGGATGGTGAGAAGGGGTGGAGAGGTGACAGATGGCTGTGTATGACTTGGTCCTGGGGGTGAGGGTGAGTGTACATGACTCTACTGGCAGGAATGTGAGTCTGAGGGAGACGAGATGAGAAAAGCTTCAAGGGGGCTCTTTGGGGCCCCTGGATGACCTCTGTCCCCCAGTCTACCACCTTCTCTTGCCCTCTGGGTTAGCGACAAAGACTGACGTGGCATGGCAGACTCCAAGCTCTATTTTCCCCACAGGCTTCCTGGAGAAGAACCGAGATGTGCTGAGTAAAGATATCCTCACTTTGGTTTACTCCTCCAAGAACAAATTCCTGAAGGAAATATTTAATCTGGAGTCAGCGGAGACCAAGCTGGGCAACACGACCATCTTCAAGGCTAACAGTGGATCTCAGATTTTCAAGGTGGGCTCCTGCAGGCACCTCCTGTGTCACCTTATGACACCTCAGGGCCTGGCTGCTAAATAGATCTGAGATGGGGAGACGCCATGCTCGGGGTCTGGGTCTCACAGCGTGAAGATCTGAGTGAAAGTACAGCTGAGGTGCGGCTGTTTCCATTTGGGTGGAACATGGAGCAAATGATTGTGTCTGATTTATGCATGAATGATGAATTTTCAGGGTCACAACTGTTTTTGTTAACGGCATTAGTTTTATATATGTATATATACATATATGTGTGTGTATATATATGCATATATATATATATATACATAGCTCCTCTTTGTCTCTGTCTCTGTTTCTCTTTCTCTGTGTGTGTATGTTTGCTTACTCTGTATACTGTGTCTCTGCATGTGAGGTATATGTTTTTCTGCCCTATATGTGTAATTATGCATGAGTGCTGTAGTTTTTATGTGGTATATAGTGTGTGAGATGGACGTGTGTGTATTATTATGTGTGTTTTGTGGCATGTGAGGTGTGTGTGCTGTGGTGTGGTGGCACTAACGACTGTTGGCTGGGGATGTGGGCAGCCAAGTGTCCCTGGTGCTCCTTCCTCAGGACAACCCAGAGTTACCATGAACAAGAAGGGGGGCAGTTCTCCCTGTGCACTCTGTCTTAACCCTTCACAGTGATGCTTCTAGAAAAGTCCTTCTTTTCCTTGGCCACACTGAGGTGCCCTTGACCTCCTCATTTCCCATCTCTGTGGGAACTTCTGAGGTCTCTGTGCCAGGGTCCATAACAGAGTGCCGGGAGACCTTGAGGCTCCATGGACCAAGCAGAAATGGTCCCTGTGTGGAGCCAGACTAGGGTCTCCACAGCTGAGGCTAATGCATGCATTATTTGGGCCATGTGAATCTTCAGAGAATATTTCAAAGCTTCAAGGGGGGCCTGAATGACTCCCCTTGGAACAGAATGACAGTGGTGGGTGGAGAATGAACATTATTTTACAAGCCAGGAGGATAAGAATATGCTGTCATTGTTCATGTCAGTGATTTCACCCTCCTCTCGAAACAAATGAGCCTGAGTCTGGATTGGTGTGACTCGGCTGATACCTTGACTCAGGTACACAAAGGTTAGGTCGAGGAGCAGCAGCAACATTGCCTGAAACACGTGTCTCATGACTGAGGGTGGGACAGTTTTTTCCTCTCTGTGCACCTGTAATTCTGATACTACACTATAGCACTGTAGCACTGTCATCCCATTGTTCATCGATTTGCTCAATCAGGCACCAGTAATGTCTCCATTGTGAGACTTGTTGTTACTGTTTTTGGCATATCAAATATGCCACGGAGAGCTTGCCAGGCTCTGCTGTGTGGGCGGGATACTCTCAGTAGCTTGCCAGGCTCTCGGAGAGGGATGGAGGGATGGAGGATTCAAACCCTGGTCGGCTGCGCAAACGCCCTACCCACTGTGTTATTGCCATGTGCGTCCCTCCCAAAGCTGCGTGTTTGGTCTTCCCCGAATAGACCGGTCTTCGTTAGAGGGTATATGAGTAGCTGAACTCCCCTGCTAGAACCTCCAAACAATTCTGATATATCTACTTAAAATCTATGCACATTTGTTACAATAAATGCCATATAAAAATGAAGGATTAATAAAAGCCATATAAAAACTAGAAATGTATGAGTGAGGCAAAAAGTAAATGTTGGCTGTTCTGATCTTTTCTTCTAAATCTCTTATGTGGGGGTGTAATTTTGTGCACCTCACGTGGGTACATCTAAACAGATGCTTTGGCCCAATTCACCTCTGGATCACCAGTGGTCAGGTATACACATACACACACACACACACACACACATACACACACACACATGAATGAATGTGTAACTGAGTGAACGAAGCCTTCTTTGCCTGTGGGATGTTGGCAGAAACCCTCCCATTGGTACTTGTCAACAGTACCCCGGCTATGCTCCCAGACCCTCACTTTTCCTTCTGTTGCTGTCTTTAGTCTCCAGATAGCAGTAAGCAGAGGTCCACCTTGGCCGGCCAGTTCAAGCAGTCCCTGGACCAGCTGATGAAAATTCTCAACAATTGCCAGCCTTATTTTATCCGCTGCATCAAGCCCAATGAGTACAAGAAGCCTCTGGTAATGTTTCTAGGGTACACCCTGTGCTATGGGGAAGTGGGGTTCTGGCCAGCATTAGGACTCTGTTCCACATTTTGCAGACAGGGGTACTGCAGTAAGCCTGCCAGGCTAGGTCACTGAAGGTCAAGTGATAAAGATAAAGAGTCCTCCAAGGTCACTTGACCTTCAGTGACCTTGGAGGACTCTTTATCTTGTGTGTGGGGAGTACATTCAGTATTCCAGGCTTACTCCTGGCTCTGCACTCAGGGATCACTCCTGGTGGGCGCGGGGGAACTCATGTGGTATTGGGGATCAAATCTGGGTCGACTATGTACAAGACAAGTGCCCTACCTGCTATCCTAATGCACCCGACCCTGACCTGGATGACTCTAAATCATGCAGATCTCAGCCTTGCCATTTGCGTACCATTTTCTCCTCTGTAAAGTTAGCACTGCACCTGCCTGCCTGCAGGGGGCAGCAAGGAACTGGCCTCACAGCTACTGCACGTGTGCATGTGTAAACAAGGGACAACAATCAGTAAGAGGATGGGAGAGACTGACTCCAAACCCTGACCTGAGGTCAAGCAGCCTTTGGAGAACAGTTTAACCTGAATGTGTGGTGGGGTGGAAGCCTGCCGGCCGGCTGCACCAAAGCTGACCTGAGGGTTTGGAGATGCCAGCTGGAGGCTGCCAGTGCCTCCTGAAGATGCTGCCTGAAAGGAGATAAAATGACCAAAAAAAACCTGTCACTGTCACTGTCATCCCATTGCACATCGATTTGCCCGAGTGGGCACCAGTAACATCTCCATCATGAGACTTGTTACTGTTTTTGGCATATCAGATATGGCAAGGGTAGCTTGCCAGGCTCTCCCGTGCGGGAGAGATACTCTCGGTAGCTTGTTGGGTTCTCCGGAAAAAAAAAATCCTCATAAAGGGAAAAATATTACACTCGGCCAAGAGAGAACGCTTATAGGAGCTAGGCAGGGATTCTGGTAATTGCTGGCCCTCATGCTCTTGCTCTTCACTTCAGAAGTCTCAGGACAGGTGTGGACAACTGATGCTCCGGTTTTGTGCTTGCCTCTGTTGGAAACATCTCTGAGACAGTGACTGCTTTGTGCGCAGAGGGCAAACTCTGACAGAGGGGCCAGGAGGTTCCTGGTTCAAATCCCTGTGCAGCCACTTAGGAGTCTGGCCCTCCACTTCCTCCTCAGGCACTTTATCTTTACAACAGCACTAAGTTCCCTGTCACACAGGGCAGTTGTAAAGAATAAAAGAGAAATGCCAGCTTGTAAGAAACACTGAGTAAAAACATACTAGTTCTCCAGGACTGACTGCTTTGTGTTTCCCTGCTGCTTTGAGCTCCATGGCCCCATGTTTCCAGGATGTTGGTGGATTTCCCAGACTAGGGGTGTTCTGGGTTTTCAGAGAATAGAGCCTGGACAATCAGGGTATAGGAAGGCTCTTTATTTTTATTATTTTTATTTTCATTTTTATTTTTTAAATTTTTATTAGAGAATCACTGTGATGTACCGTTACAAACTTATGAACTTTTGTGTCTGCATTTCACTCATACCGTCATTGTTTACCCATCCTTCCACCAGTGCCCATTCACCTCCACCAATGATCCCAATATCCCTCTCACCACCCCCACCTCACTCCCCAGCACCCCACCCTACCTCTGCGGCAGAGCATTCCATTTTGTTCTTTCTCCTTTTGGGTGTTGTAGTTTGCAATAGAGGTATTGACTGGCCTTAGTTTGTATCTTCCAACCTGAATGGGTCAAGTGAAATGAGTCAGAAAGAGAGAGACAGACAGAGAAAGATCACACTCATCTATGGAATAGAAAATAACAGAGTGGGAGACTAACACCCAAGAGTAGTAGAGGTAAGGACCAGGAGGTCTGCCCCACAGCTTGGAAACTGGCCTCACATGCTGTGGGGAAAGGCAGCTCAGATAGAGAAGGGAACACCAAGTAGAAGGCGTTGGGAGGAAGGCTCTTTAAAAGCCAAGATGTTCAGATTCTAGGGTCCGTAGCTCTGACTCCCATGCTCCCGTGCAAAGCATCATGGGAACTGGAGCATCCTCCACTGCTGGCCATGCCTATTCCTAGGGGTGGAAGAGAGTGTCTCTCTCTTGAGTAGAGAGAAGTATTCTTCCACTCCACTAGACTGCAGGAGAGGCAACCCAACAGAATCACTGCCTGAAGAAAGAAATGTTCTTTGGGATCCTTACCTAGCAGCACTAAAAAACCATTTTGAGTAGTACTTATTCAAACAACGCTTAAGTTCCTGCATATCTGTCCTTGTAGATGTCAGTGTCTATTACACACCTTTATCTCCTTGGAAACCTTTTTTCTGTTTTTGTTTTTTTGTCCACACCCAGCTTTGTTCTGCCCTCAGGGATCATTCTTGGCAGGGCTCTAGGGCCCAATGGGATGCCCAGGATGTAAGGCCTGTACCATACCTGCAGCACTATTGCTCCAGCGCCTCATCTTGGAAACATTTTAAGCATTTTCCAGCAACTTTGACTGAATGATTCGCTTTGAAGTAGAACTTTAATTAAACCATGTATTTGTGTGGTGCTGTCGCATTTGGGGACACCCCATGGACTGCTGGGCGACCTGCTGTCACAGATGGTGTCCACTTGCAGGCAGTTTGGTTTCAGGCTTCCCAGCGGTCAGCACCCCGGCCTCTCTCCGCTTCTCTCTGCAGCTCTTCGACCGGGAGCTGTGCCTCCAACAGCTGCGGTACTCGGGCATGATGGAGACGGTGCATATTCGCAGGTCCGGCTTCCCCATCCGCTACACGTTCGAGGAGTTCTCAAACCGGTTCCGCGTTCTGCTACCCACTCCTCTGAGCAGGCAGGTGCGTGTACCTGCTAACTGGACTGTGCTGGATCAGAAAGGGGTTATTCTAGTTTATCCTCAGACCGTTCCTGAAGTCCAAACTTTGAAATCACCTGAGTTCCACCTTCCTTTCCCGTATCTTCTCCCCATCTCCTCTTACTCCCTCTGTATCCTAGATCTGCTGTGGATGGGACTGATTGTGCTTATTCCAGAAGATTCTATAGTTTTTTTTTTTTTGGTGCGGGAGGGGGGCTACACCAGGCTGTACTCAAGGCTTATTCCTGCCTCTGCATTTAGGGATCACTCCTGGTGGGCTTGGGGACCATATGTAGTGCCAGTGATTGAACCCAGGTTGGCTGTGTGCAAGGCAAGCACCCTACCTGCTATTCAATCTCTAGCCAGAAAGTTCAGCAGTTTGAAGAATGCCAGTGAAATGAGGGTGGCAGAGAACCAATCCAGGAAGGAAGTCCTTTCTGATTTGGGCTCCTGAATGTCTGACAGTTACAATAGTATCTCCAAGCTCCAAGCTCTGAAAAGTGTAGTGACCTTTTGGCCTGGACCCTAGACCCCACCTTGAACCTGTGTCCTGAATCTGTTCCCTGCACCTGTGCCCTGTACCTGCTCCCTGAACTTTTGCCCTAAACCTGTGTCTTGCACCTGTGTCTGGGCATGATTGAAGCCCTGTGGGCGGGGGAAGACTGGGTTTCCCAGGAAGCTAGTGAGGAGGGGCCTTACCTCTCACCCTGGGGTTCCTATTCCACCTCCACCAAGATTCTCTCTTCTGCTTCCCTTTGGCAGCTACGGGACAGGCATCGCCAGATGGCCCAGCGCATTGCAGAGATGTGGTTGGGGACCGACAAGGACTGGAAAATGGGAAAGACCAAAATTTTCCTGAAGGTGAGGTCCAGAGAAACATCGGGTCCTGAGTCTGTGGTTCATGAACCACCAGAGGACACCATGAGCTATCTGGGCTTGCCCCTGTGTGAGGCCACCCTATGTAGAAAGTTCCAGTGGCAAGGACAGGGGGAGCCTGGGAGAGCACTGTTCAGCCTGTGGGAGCCCAGGAGCTTCTCAGAGGAGAAGGGCAGAGCACCTCCAAGTCACCCAGCATCAGAGGGAAGGAGCTCAGGGCAGGTTCCCACGGTCCCTGTCATTGGGTCTCCAGGGGTCACTGTCCCTGGCAGGAGCTTCTTTTGACCCAGAAGCTCTTCTCTTCAGCACCCCTGGGAGCTAGTGCTTTAGCAGTAGGAGCACACTGCTGATGTCCCCTCACCGAGGGACAGCCACTTACCTTAGGCTGAAAGGTATGTGCAAACAGCATCCATGATCCCCACTTTCAGGG
Organism: Sorex araneus; assembly: GCF_027595985.1. NCBI lineage: Eukaryota > Metazoa > Chordata > Mammalia > Eulipotyphla > Soricidae > Sorex > Sorex araneus. The sequence goes on from NC_073313.1 coordinate 189,000,493, forward strand.
AACCCCACTATGCCACAGAGCCACTCTTCTGGCTAACAGTTCCTAGATCTTGAGACTGCCTTTTTATCCTCCAGGATTGCGGGTTTGATCAAGGATCCTTATCGTCTAGGCTCATAATATATTGATGCATGGCGAAGGGGAGCAAACCTAGAAGGAGGAAGACGGGACAATAGGGGTCAGATCAATAGAGGACCCTGTTTCATCCCTTAGGCCCCCTCCGAGATCCTCCATCCTCTTCAGTCCCCAGAGGGCTTGTTCACTCACCCTCGTCTGGCCTCAGAGCCCCATCAACCCCAGTCCTTCCATTGGTTTGTCTGATCATCCTTGCATTAAGCGTGCACTGGGACTGGGTGCAGACAAGCAAGAAGCAAAAGGGCTTCAGATTCCACTGGAGGTGTGGCTAGCAGAGGGAGCATATCTAGGTGGCCCTGGTGTTGCTTGGTAACCTGACCTAGACAGGGTAAGTTCAGTGTGGGTGGGTAGAATGCCCACCTCTTCATTCTTCCCCTATCCCTGACGTGTCCTTGAGTCAACAGTTGAGGGTCTGGCTCATCTGTGTCTCTGGTGCCTTGTAACTCCCAGGAACGCAAAGAGATTCAATTTTTGCTTGATGCAAGACTGATTGAAAATGTGCCCTAAATGGGGCTGGTTCAGGAAGAGTGAATCAACATGGCTATGTGGGTAGTGCAGCTCTTTGTTCTACATGGACAGTCTTCACCTTTCAAGTTCCTGGGTGACAGATTGCTAAGTGACCTAGGGAGAGCCATAGTTCAGGACACACACTTGATCCTCTCACAGTGAATCCCACCCCAAGGTCCAGAAACATTTTGTTATTGAAACAAGCATTAGTCTGCAACACAGTAGAATGTACATTTCACAGGCACTCTTGGAAATAAAGCACAACTCTAAAGAATTTTTTTCCACTTTCCTGCCTCCCCCCTTCCCTCCCCCTTCCTCCAACAATTGAGTTCCTAGAAAAAAAATTTTGCTAGATTGAATTAACAGATGCAGCTAAAATGGAACGTTCATGGGTGGGAAGGGAGGATAGCTGCCGCTTCTATTTTTGAGCCACATCAGACAGTCAGAGTCCCTTCAAGGTCCCTTCCCCTGTTTGCCCTCCCAGAGTTCAGGCAAGAAAAGTCTGAGCACCCCTGACTCCTGGAGACAGTGTCTGGGTCCCGGGGATTTGGGGGCAGGGGGGGACAACTACATAGCAAGACATCTCTCTCCCAGGATAACCAGGACACTCTGCTGGAGATTCATAGGACCCAGGCCCTGGACCGGGCAGCAATCAGCATCCAGCGAGTCCTGCGAGGCTACAAATACAGGTACCACACGGGCCCAAGCACTCTCACACACACGTGCCGTCCATCTTCTTGCCACCTTTCAGAGTCTTATTTGCTTTTATATATTAGTAGGATTTTGGTTGTAGTTAGAAAGAATGATAGTGAAAAATGTATCCATTCCAGAAGTTATCATCATTAACATTTACTGGTATTGTTGCTCTGCCCAGTGCAACTAGACAAGAAAATTAAAGTAAAGACTGGAATCAGGATTTCTCAACCTAAGCAGTATTTCTTTTTTGATTGAAGATTTTTTTTTTTTTGTAATCGTGAGATGCAATTCTGAGCATTGTAGGATGTTTGGCTATGTCATTAACCTCTCTATTCATTGCTGCCATTATCTCTAGATATTGTCTCATGTTCCTAGGTAGCAGAATAACTTCCTGTTGAGATCTGCTGACTTGAATATTTGAAAGAAAACAGTGTCTTCATTTTATATATAATTTAGATGTTCATTTTTTTGCCTCATGCTAGAATCAGCTGGGAGATATCGAACTATGTGTCACTAAATTTACATGTATGAGATATAATAAATAAATATAGAACATCTATTATCCATATTATCAGCACTGGTTCTGACATAATTGGACTGTCTATGATTGAGCAATAAATAAATATTAAAATTCTTAGATGATTTTTAAAAATGGCTAGATCTATCAGAAACCTAAGAAAATTTCCAGAAAAAAATAATTGAAATGACAAGAAAAATTTTACCTCACAGTTAAATGTGAGGTAAAAGATAAATTTCTGTGCACCAAACTCATGTGGGGGCATGTCCCTGCCTTCCCAGAGATGTAATTTCAGGTTTCTGTCTTCATTTTTCACCCACTCTTCTCCCTGTTAATGATGGAATTGCCAGCCTCTCAGGGCCTGGAGCTGCCTTCATGTTTTATCTGCCTCAGAAAGAGACCCTGGTCCTGGAATTTCTAACCTAGTTTTTGGCATATGCCTAGAGGAGTGGATGATGGAGAAAAATGTTGAAAATACTGGAGAAAAAAATTCATCTTTCATAAATCCTTTGGAGAAATGAAGAAAAAAATTCTTGATTACTCTAAAAGCTGTACTGTCATTCACAAATTTGAATATTGGCAATAGAGTTTTTGTTTGTTTTTGTTTGGGCCACACTCAGCTGTGCTCAAGGCTTAATCCTGGCTCTGTGCTCAGGGATCACTCCAGAAGGGCTCAGGGAGCCATCTGGGGTGCTGGCGATTGAACCCAGGTTGACCACATGCAAGGCAAGAACCTTATCTCTCTTGCTCCCAGTGGATTTTTGAAAAGATTGATTGATCATAGTTTACAGTATTGTTGAAAGTCATGCTTTTATAGTATCAGGGCTACTACGTTGATTCCTCCTCTTCTCTCTCAAGATCCCTTCACCTATAGTCCCTTCCCTCTGCCTTATCCTGTAGTCCCTTCCCTCTGTCTCATACTCCCTCAGTTCCCAGTTTTATTGATCATGTCTTACTGCTTGCTTGAATTAGATATGGCTTAATCCCTTTCTTTGTTTCTTTATAGTCTGCATATCAGTGAGAAAATCTGGTATTTATCTTTAACTTTCTGACTTATTTCACTTGATATGACACTCTTCAATTCTATCTAAGTTGCAGAAAACTACCAGATTTCATCTCTTCTCATAGCTGAATAGTTTTATATTGTGTGTATATACAGCACAATTTCCTTATTTACTCATCTACTGTACTGGCAAGAGATTTTATTTTCCTAACATATGTCTTAGACTTATGAAGTATTCAAGAAAAGAAGTATGTATTAATTTTCTCCAAATTTCATTATCCACTTTCTCCTCATCACCTTCCCCTCCCTACTGCCATCTTTAAAGGTTTTTCAGTGTGAAGTTGTGACACTTATGGTATGTGTCTCTCTTTTAGGCAACAATTTCTGAAGCAGAGGCAGGCGGCCAGGACCATCCAGGCCATGTGGAGAGGCCACATTTCTAGGAAAAACTTTCAGATGGTAAGAGAGAGAGAGAGAAAGAGAGAGAGAGAAGAGAGAGAGAAGGGTGAGAGTGAGAGAGAGAGAGAGGAGAGAGAGAGAGAGAGAGAGTTTGTCCGGGAGGTTATGCCTGTAGAAGTAGCGGTAAACTGTCCAATATAAAGCAAGCCTGAAGGATTTGCTGCTCTAATTGAAGTGTGTAGGCAGGAAGGCTTAGGAACTAACAGATGAGATGGTAGAACTCAAGAACCAGACCACAGCATCCCTTATACTGTTTTTTCCCCCCATCAGTCTCAGTTTGTTGGCCTCTAATTGTTCCCAGAGTATTTTGAGTGTCTCCAGATGCTGAATGAGTTATCTTGCTGTGAAGTAAGATAATGTATCTCATCTTTTGTAGGCAACAAAATAAATGAATGAATAGAGTGTTCTCTGTTTGAGTATGTCTTCCTTTTTTTTTTTAAATAGACACTGTTAATAGTGTCTTCACAAATGAAGTAGTGTAGCTTTAACCATACATTGTACAACCCAGTTGACTGCTGGGTGGGTTTTGTTATGGATCTGACTATAACTGAGAGAGGTGGAGGTATTGTCAGTAAAGCTCATCTCAAGCTTGTTCATGTTTTGTGTTCTCACAGGCATAAGGTGGTCAATATGGATGGAAAAGAGCCCATTGTACTGCATTGTATCATGATTTTTCTTATTAAAAAACTCTCTAAGTCAAAGGAACTGGAGCATATAGGGGTTAAGTAATTTTCCCAAGAACACACAGTTAGTATAGCTGGAGTTTGGACGCAGGTCTGTATAAATTCAGTGCCCATATATGAGATGCTACTTAGCACCCTTGGGTTTTCTTTGAGAATCCACCAAGAATCAACTGGTGGTCTCAGCGACTGCTGGGAACAAGGGCGCATTTACAGCACAGAAATGGGCATTCGTCAAGTTATCATTTCCTCTAAATTTACTAATCCTTGAGAGATTAGTTTGATCACCACATGTCATAGGTCTCCAGATATACACACTACTCTAGCTCCTGAAAGCTGAATATGGTTAATGGTTGGGAAAAGTGAGGGCTGAAGGCCTTAGGAGCCCCATCCAATATTAAATTGATGGTATTCAATACAATTTTTGATCACTGGCCACCAGAAGACTATTTAAAAAATATATGGCATTGCATGTCACTGACTTGCATGCCAGGCTCTGGCCCAAGTGCTTTACAGGTAATAACTGTCTTAATCTGCTTGTGTTTATAGGTGTGAAGAACACTTCACACCAAGCCTTTTGCTAAGTAGGAAGAGATATAGGGGTTTCTGGGTGTATGTCTTACCTTTGGCTCTTGGGCCCCTCTGAAGGCCTCTGTGCTCTGTGCCTGGCTGGGCCCAGCCTCCCTTTAAGTGCACTTTCCTCTTGCCTCACAGATCTTTCTGGGGTTTGAGCGCCTCCAGGCCATTGCCCGGAGTCACTTGCTCAGAAAGCAGTACCTGGACACACGGAAGAGGATAATTCAGCTGCAGGCCCGCTGCAGGGGCTACTTGGTACGCCAGCAAGTCGAGGCCAAGAAGAGGGCAGTGGTGGTCATCCAGGCACACACCAGGGGCATGGCTGCCCGGCGGAAGTTCCAGCAGCAGAGAACCAATGTACGTGGTTTCTGGGGATTGGCTGGGACCCAGATGGGGGACAGGAGGCAGTAGGCAGGGGCATCAATCAGAGCTCTCATAAAACACTCTCTCCCTTCCGGTCCGAAGTCACTGTTGCAACAAGTCCTCATGCCATCTAGAACAGTGAGGAGATTGAAAGATGTAGCTTGAAGAAGTGCCACATCCGCAGGAGAATCTAATCTCTGGGACCTAGATCTAGAGCACCTCAGTCACTTTCCTTTAAATTTGGGGTGATTTATCAGTGGGGCTTCTGGGTCCCCTGGAAAACATAGTCAATCAGGGCCAGATAGGTCATGAAAGTCTGTGAGGGAGAGAAAAGGACCCTGGTCCTGGTTGTGGCATGACAGTTCCAGGGCCAAGAAAGGAGCATAGCTAGTGTCTGGGACAGAGAGGCAGAAGGACAGTGACCTGCACTAACACAGACGCTTCTATAATGGGAAATTTCACCACACTGGGATTCCATTTCCTCTCAAGATCACCTCATTCCTCAGAACTGGCTCCTTTGGAAACTGTGATAAGGAAAAGGGGCTGAGATAAACTTTTCCTCTAGATGAAAATCTGGATGAAAATCAGATCTAGATCTGATGAAAATCAGCTCTCTAGATGAAAATCAGATCTACTGAGCCAATTAGCATAACTGTGTTGAGGGAATATAAGAGGACAGAAATCCAGACAGATTGAAGAATATGATTCGGTACCTCCCTAGCTCCAGATAGATCCAGAGACCTTTCCTGGTGGAACTTTGGTGCTCTGAGTGAGGAACAGGGTTGTGGGTAAGAGAGATAGCTTTGAAGGTAGGTCCTGAGGACATTTGGGATTGGTAGCGATGCCTCAGTGACCATGTGGTCCCCCTCTATGGGCTTCTGATTCTCCACTGGGAAATAAGTCCTGACTATTTCATATCTGATAATTGGTTATTAAAATCTAGGATTTTGGAGGAAGATTTGTTAATTTGGGCAACAATGGCAGGAGGAGGTATATTTGGTTTCTGTGAGGGGTTGCTTCTGTGAGTAACCTTTGCCTCTTGGGGTGTGTGTTCAGGGACCATTGGGTATTCCCGCTAAAGCACCGAAGAAGAAAACTGATCCCCCTTCCAAAAAGCGAGCATCAATCTACGACACCATCAATGACACAGAAATGGTGGAGAGAGTATTTGGCTTCCTCCCTTCTATGATGGGGCAGAATGGCCAGATCTCACCAGTCTTGGAGGTAAGATGGGGGTCTGTCCTTCAAGCTTTGGCCTGGGTGTTAATGGGAGGACCCCACCCAGTCTCTGAAGCCATTCAGCTTTTAGGTGCCCTTGGAAGCTGAGGCTCAGAGTTTGTAGGAAGCATAGCTGGTGTCCCACAGGAACAGGCTAAGAAGATGGGAGCAGAGTTTGTGTGGTCAAACCTTTTCAGATTAAGCAGGTTTCCTACCTGTATGACTACCTAGAGCTTTGAGGCTACAGTGATAGTACAGTGTTTGGTACATGTGCTTGCCTTGCACATGACCAACCCTGAGCTTGATCTCTGGCATCCCTAATGGTCCCCAAGCCCATAACAAGTGATTCTTGAGTGCATAGTCAGGAGTAACCCCTGAACACTGCTAGGTATGGCCCTAACGCAAATAAATATCTACTTGAACTTTTAGAAACAGTATTGGGCTTTCAGTCTTGTAGCATTCTCCATGTGTTTCTGTCCCTCTCTGACTCTGTGGAGACCTGATGTATAGAACTCAAGAACTGAAGGGAGAAAGGGGTGTCTGAGGGGAGGCAGAGCAGTGGGGGAAGAGGAAAGAAGGGAATAGAGGGAAAGCAGAGGGGTAGCAAAGAGGCAAGAGGGAAATAGTTCCTTAGGGCTATTTACTACTCATTGACCCCCCCACCCCAAAAAGTATTCATGCCTTTTGCCTCTTACTCATACCCATACACACGTGATCTTTCTCACCCCCACTCATCTCCCCCCCCCAACACACACACACACACACACAAAATGCCAGGCGGGGGTAGGGCTCAGGGGGCAGGGAATAAGGTGGTCAAGACAACCTGTATGTATTGGCAAGGGCTCTGGGGCACCGTGCCAAGTGGCTGGGCCATTCACACTGGAGCACTTTCCGGCACATGGAGAAGACCAGGGACACAGTGAAGGTGCAGAATCGGGGGAATGGATGGGAAATTCTGTTCCTTGTAGATAACCAGACAGATCCTTCTTGGGAATTTATGACCCAGAGGTGTGTGGCCCACGAGATCACATCTGAACATACAGCTTACCCTTGTCTCTCCTTCTCACTGGGACCCAGGATTTGGAAGCAAAGAGCCATAAATTGCCTGAGATTGACCTGGACACCGTTCCCATGGTCGAGGAGACGGAGGAACCTGATGATGAGGCAGACAGCCTGTCCCAGTACTCTTTCTCCAAGTTTGCAGCGACCTACTTCCAGAAATCAGCCACCCACACACACATTCGGAAGGCTCTCCGCTCCCCTCTGCTCTACCATGAGGATGATGCTGACTGCTCGGTACCCAGTGGTCCTCCGGTTCCTAGTGGTTCAGGATCCCACTCAGTCTGGGATCTGCATATTGATTCAGAGGGAAAAAGGAAGGGACAGGGTGGGGTTGGGGGCCGCGTGCCAGGAGCTGAATACCAGCTATACCCTCTGCCTCTGTCTCTTCTTCTCCAGGCTGCCTTGGCTGTGTGGAGCATCATCCTGAGGTTCATGGGCGACCTTCCGGAGCCAATGCTCTTTGCCAGGAACACCATGCGTGGCAGCTCTGTGATGCGGCAGATCCACGATACCCTGAGCAAGGGGAGCAGTACCCGGCCCGAACAGCATGATGCTCTTGCCCAGGTGGGAAAGCGAGAGTAGTAGATTAGGGCAGATACTGCAGGTTATCCCAAGCCCAAGCTCCTAGGGAGGCTGGCTAGAAGGGGAGGGAAGACAGTGGAGCATCATGATCCATCGAAACTGACACCAGGAACCATGGGTGCTTTAGTCTTGAACCACACTGGGATACTCAGGAAGCAGGCACTAGATCTGTCAGTGATTGATTATTAATGGACAGTGTCCCCTGGGCTCTGAACACTAGGTTTGATTTGAACAGAATTCACGTAAGTCAATGATAACAGCAGTAACAGCAGATATTACTGCCTGCCCAACAGGCCAGTGGTTTCTCTTTGGTTAATTCTCAGCTGAGCCAATGCTTCTAGGTAGGATTTTAATGATTATTTTAGCAAAAAAAATAATGAAAAGTGAAGTGATTTGCTCTGTGACATACATAGCAGAGGTGGCTCTTTCATTTATCCTGCAGCATTCAAAGACTATGTGTTAGTCTTTTCCTTCCCTTCCCTCTGATAGAAGGCTGATCACATCTCTCTTAGAGTTGGAAGTCCTTCCTTACGACTCAGTTTCATGATGTCATCTCAGTGGAACTGCCCAGCTCAGCTCAGACACTGCAGTGACATTATTCAGCCACCAGCAATAGGAGCCCCAGTAGGACCCTGGAATCAGCTCAGATCCTGCCTGTAGGGTCCTGCACATAGATCCACTATGTTAAGGTCTCTGGGAATCTGCAGACTGTGGTCTCGTGGCCAGACCTGGCTCAAGTATTCCACAGAAGATTCCCAGGCTAAAGTCCTGATATTCTGCTCCCTAGAGCCATCACCTCTTAAGTATATTAGTTCTCTCTTGTGTATAACACATTACATCCGACGTTTAGTTTCTTTTTTTTTGTTTGTTTTTTGGGTCACACCTGGTGATGCACAGGGGTTACTCCTGGCTCTTCACTCAGGAATTACCCCTGGCAGTGCTCAGGGGACCATATGGGATGCTGGGATTAGAACCCGGGTCGGCCGCGTGCAAGGCAAATGCCCTACCTGCTGTGCTATCGCTCCAGCCCCGACGTTTAGTTTCTTGGAACAATATTTGCTCATAATCTCCTGGGGTTCCTGAGCTTATTAGTTGTAGCTCTAGGTCTTCCTTGAGTGTTGGCCAAGTAGCTGACAGCTGCCATCATCTCAAGATTAGACTGGGGCTGGGGAATGTGCTCCTAGGAGCCCTTCACATGACTGTTGGAAGGAGGCTCAGTGTGATGTCCCTTTAGCCACTCCACAGGACTGCTTGAATATCCTTACAATATGCCCTCCATACTTTCCGCAAATGAGTGATCCAAGACAGAAAGCAAGAAGGAAGCTGTGAGGCCTGATTACATACACTAGTGGGCAGGAATTTCAAGAGATGGGGGTGGGGGCTATCTTAAATGCAACTTCTAATCAGGGAAAATATGTAGGGAGGTTTTGTTTTTCTGGAGGCCGAACACTGGCTTCCCAGACATCAGGGCTAAATTTGTCCACTTGCACAGGTTCATCAAACACCCTTCACGGGCATTTCAAGAAGCAGTGAGTTGAGCCATCCCTACCCACATTCAGTGCATTTCATGTTTAATTCCCTGTGTGCAAACTAATCATGCTCCAGCCAGAACAAGGACCGATCCCAAACCAAGCTCAGTCCCATTCAAACTCTTGTTTTGGCAGGGACCTCTCAGGATGCCATTTGTCAAGGAGACCAGCAGGTCATCTTGAAAGGTCGAGATCTGTCATGCCCAACCTTGGCCTCACAGCTTAGATTCTTCTAGACTCCCTCCTTGCTGTCTAATCCATTTACTGTTTTTCTGCTGTCCTCAGTAGCTGGGCTCAGGCCCAGTCCTTTCTCAGTGGGATTTACTGGTGAGATACTAAATTTTGGAATCTGAATGGTGGAGGACTCTTCCTAGAGATCAACAAGCTTAGGTCTGATCTCCTTCCCTTGCCTCTATTTCCCAGTTGGCACTGGGAATAGTGACAAGCACCTGAAAGTGCTCAGCAGAGATGGGGGACTGTGGTCTGGTTTGCTAATACAGGCAGGCACAAGGGCATGGCTGGTGAGATGGAATTTGCTCACCCCTAGGTAGCTGTCAGGTCAGAACCATGCTATTGGCTCACATTACTTCTGAACTGTCTTTGTCCACAGAAGGCTAGCCGCTGGGACAAAGGGACCAAGGGCATCTCCTCCATGAAACTGAAGCGGTCCTCCCGGATCACAGGCCAGGTAAGCCCATCTGCTGGGAGGTCCTAGGTCTTTGTTCCTTCCTTTTGGTGCCCCAGTTTCTCCCTTTGCCAATGTCCCAATGCTGCCTTTGTGTATCAGGTGACCAGTCAGCTGTCGGTCGGAGAGGAGGCCTTTGACCCAGATAGACCTATCTCAGAACGACCCATGTCTAACCTGGAGAAGGTGCAGTTCATCGTGAGTTTTGCCATCCTGCGGCCCAACCTCAGGTCAGTCTTATTTTCACCTCACCTCACCTCAGGGTATATAGCTTCTTCCTCAGCCTTCATGAGATGCCTTCTCCCTCCTGGTCCTGTAGCTTCCTCCTCTGCCCTCCATGTGATGCCTCCTCCCTCTGGTCCTGTCTTGGTGTCTGTAGATGGGGTGATGTACATAGATCTTAAAACCATTGAGGGTTCTCTGCTTTCCCTATTCAAACCTGGTGGGTAAAACATAGTATAGGAAGCCAGCTTCAACAATGACAGATGATTGATTTTTATAATAGGCTTTTATGCAAATCTTTATAACTAAGAATATTCCTCACTTATACATATGTCTTTCTTCAAAGAAACTGGGTTTTCATTAAATTTTTAAAAATGTGCATTCTACTTTCAGGAAAAACTAGTTGAAGAATCTATGAATTTTAAATTGCTCTTTTTAAAAAACATAGTTTTGATGTTGTTTTCTAGTGCAAGTGATCAAACCCAGGCTCCTTTACACAAAGGCAAATACTTCCCCAGAGTCACATTGCAGGCCTTAAGCTATTATTTCTAACCACTGGGTGAACTTGCTGGGCATTATTTCTTCAATGTATCCTTTACTTCACTCTTTTTCTGTCTCCTTTATTTTCTCCACTTTGAATTCTAATTAAAACTACGTATTACTGTATCACTGTTTTCCCGTTGATCATCAGTTTGCTCGAGCGGGCACCAGTAACGTCTTCATTCATCCTAGCCCTGAGATTTTGGCAGCCTCTCTTTATTCATTTTTCCCAGCGATGTCGCATTGGAGGCTCTTTCAGGGTAAGGGGAATGAGACCCATCATTGTTACTGTATTTGGCATATTGAATATGCCATGAAGAGCTTGCCAGGCTCTGCTGTGCGGGCAGGATACTCTCAGTACCTTGCCAGGTTCTCTGAGAGGGAGAAGTAGGCTTTAAGATGTCAAAGTTTCCGGGAACATTGTTTTATAGTCTCTGGATCTTGTCCGTTGATAGTATTACACAGCGCCCGGGGCAGTGAAGGAACCGGCAGAGGAACCCATGTATGAGGGACCGGGGCTGAGATCTCCAAGCCTGCTCAGATAGGGACTGGGCCTCCTCCACGCAGATCCCCCATTTTCCATTAGCTTGGCAGCCACACCCACAAAACTATGTAACTTTTTGTTATTGTCCTTTAGGTGCCTGAAGAGGTATTAATGCCTAAGTAAGAATATTTCTTATTTATCATATACTTAATGTTTTAATTTTTCTCTCTCTGTTCTTTAGATTAGAATTTGTGTTGAGCACTCTTCAAATTTACTGATGTTTCTTTTCACTAATCTGTGGCATATTCTTCTGATAATTTTGTATTTCAAATGTATTTTTCAATTCAAGGGCTTTATCTTTCTCTGTCAGGACCTCCTGTTTTTTCACTCACTATGATGATAGTTTCCTTGATAGATATCCTTGAGTCTACTTGTGGTAATTGAAAATGCTCTTTTACTAAATATGGGTTATCTTGGGGCTCATTGCTTGTCTTTTCTATTGAGAATGGCCTTGTATTCTGTTTCCTCACATGTCTGTGGTTGGCTATTATTTTCTCTTGAGCCTAGGACTCTGAGGTCATATCCTAGACACCGAGTATGACATGCTTAGGTAGTTGAAATTATTTTTTGAGGGGGGAAGGGCATGTACCTCGGTGTTCTTAGGGCTTACTCCTAATTTTGCACTCAGGGATAATTCATGTAAAGCTTGAAGGACTATATAGGATATCAGGGACAGAACCTGGGTCAACCTCGCATGCAAGACAAGTGCCCTACCCACTGTACTGTCTTTCCAGCCCTGAGAGACTTAGAATTCTTTTATATTATATTATTTCAATATGTGTATATCTCCATATTATTTGAAATAATATATCTACATACTGTTTGAAAAAGTATTTTTTAATTTTTTTTATTTTTTAAAAAGTATTTTAAAATTTATATACATACAGATATACATATATACAATCAGATGACTCATTTGGTTAACTTTAAGCTTTCTCTGGGGCATGCAGCAGTTGGAATCTCTGTTTCATTAGTTTGGTCTTTGATGTCTCCCTGAAATCTGCTCCATATGTAGGCCAGGGATTGGACAAAGATTTAGGAATAATTTTTTTTTTGGGGGGGGAATATTAAGCAGTATCCAGGGATCCCAGGCGGCCCTGCCAGCAATTCTCAGCTGAGTAGGCTCACAGTTCAAGGACCTGAGGATGTGGTGCCTTAGCCCTGCCATTCTGAGGATTTAAGGGCCATATGGACCACTCCCAGCAAGTGCTCCATAGTCTGGGAATTCTGTGGTGCTGTAGATCAAAAGGAAGATTGGATGCATGTAAGACAAGTGTCTTAAACCCTGAACTGTCACTTTGTCTCCTGATTTATGACTATTTTATAAGCAAAAATTTGACTCTTGTCTCTGTTTCCATTCCAGAGCTTTTCCTTCTCACTTTAATTTGCTGCTGGTATGCTAGACTGTGTTCTAATTCTTCAGCCCAGTAAAATCACAGGGTTTCTCTCTAAGCTTTGACTGTGTGTAACACCAGTATGACAGCTCTTTAACTAATTGTTTTTATTGGTCATTCTCTCCCCAATAATCTCCTGACCATCACACCCTCCAGTACAACATATGTGTGAAAACTGAGTCCAAGTGAGATTCACTCTGACTTCCTCACAGTCTCTTGTCGGAACTTGCACACATCTGGTCCTCACGGGGCCAGACCGCCACTCTCACTGATTCCTTGAGTCCCTGCTAACTCTAGTTTCTTGTGGGAGACATTACGACCTCTTACAGCTATAATTTTCTGGAATGTTGGACTTCCTGCTTGAGTAGAATCCCATCAAGATGACCAAAGCTCACCTCCTTCTGTTTTTTTTTTTTTCTTGAAACCAAGAAGATACTCATCACTACTGGCCCCATCCAGCAGGGCAATTCCTAAGTTTGACTCTTTCTCCATCTTGCACATCAAGGACAGCTGAGAATTCTTTATGAGTAAGCAGACACTCGTCTCTTGGCTCACGGAGGTTCCCAGTTTTGGGGGATACAACTCACCCTCAAGAGAGATGTCACTGTGCTCTGTTCTGTTATCCTATGTGAGCCACGGACTTCTGGGGCTCAGCAGAACTGAAGGGAATGGAGTTGAATGAGTTTCACCTCAGATAGATGCCTCCATTTCTATTGTCATCTCTTCTGGGTATGGGGGTACAGAGCTCCCAGAGACATTGGAGGTGGCCCCATTCTGGGAAGTGTCAGGGTCTGGGATATACCTCAATTGTGGGAGCAGAGGCCAACAAAGGCAATGACAGGTAAGGAGGCGGGAAAGACCCAAGTGCTGGAGAACACTATATGAACAAGTGGAGGCAGAAGGAGCTGTGTGCCCAAGTGCCTCCATCTCCTCTCCCTTTGCAGAGGGGATGCAGCCTGCTTCCCAGAGCGTTGTGTCTTTCAGAGATGAGATTTACTGCCAGATCTGCAAGCAACTTACACAGAATAGCAAAACTAGCAGCTTGGCCCGTGGCTGGATCCTGCTCAGCCTCTGCCTGGGCTGCTTCCAGCCCTCTCAGCGGTTCATGAAGGTGAGAAGACCTGGACTGGGGGCTAGGGGGAAGGTTGGTGCTGAAGCATTGAAGCATGTGTGTGGCCTGGACCTGGAAATCCCAGTGATGGCCCAGTGCTCCTGCAGGCTGCATGAACAACAGCACCTGTGCTTCTTTTTCTTCTTTTTTAAAAAAATTTATTTATTTATTCATTTTTGCTTTTTTTGGTCACACCTGGCAATGCACAGGGGTTACTCCTAGCTCTGAACTCAGGAATCACCCTTGGTGGTGCTCAGGGGACAATATGGGATGCTGGGAATCGAGCCTGGGTCGGCCGTGTGCAAGGCAAACGCTCTACCTGCTGTGCTATTGCTCTAGCCCCTTAAAATTTTATTTTAATAAAGTTGTTCACAAGAATTTATTACATTCAGTGTTCCAATACCAACCTCACCACTATTACACCTTCCCACAACCATTATTTCCAATGTTCCCAACCACCACCCAAGCCTGCCCCAATAGCAGGCCATAAATAATTTATTGTGTATTGCTTGTTATGAAATATTCACTAAAAATGATACAAAAGGTTTTCCTTAGAAGAAAGTGTGTGAAGATTGTTGTGTCTCACCCTGGAGCCATTAATCTCTTGTATAAGAGATTACTGACATGTTGTTACAGGTTAAGCTTTGTGTGTTAATATTTTCTTAATTGAGATCGGTTGCCTTCTACTTTACGTCCCATCCAACGTGGTGTGCTGCTTCCTGGTATATCAGTGGTGTAGAATTTGAGATATCACTTCAGGAATTCAAAAACTTTGAATGGGGTGATGCAGCTGGAATTAAATTTTTAACTGGCTGGTAATTTTGAGGTCCAGAAGCATCTCTGCAGCTTGTTGATCTCTTCCGAGATTTATTTATGAATCTCTAGATCATGACTGGTTAATGAGTTTACATGCGCCGGTGCATGTAATCTTGCACGGGCACATGTAATCTTGATCTTCAGTTTCCCTGTCTGCTAAAGGAAACATTAGACCTGGCTTCTTCCATAATTATTCAGGGTGGGCAGGGTCATTTCTCATGTGCTCAGGCACCAAGACAGCAATTCTGAGTAGACTGAGAAATAGTGGCTAAGATGTGCTTTGAGAAGACAAAGATGACTCAGGAGTGGGACCAGCTTGAAATGGACTATAGCATCTGTCTCCAGCCCTTTACATCGACAGTGGAGATGAAGTGTTGCCAAGAGCTGCCCAGTGTTGCAAGCCCCACCTTCACTGCTTTAATGTACTCTCTGGTTCTGGTTATAATAGAAGCTTGTTGGCAATGCAGAAAGTCTAAAAGGAAGGTGAAGGGCCAGAGAGAAAGCACAAACAGTGACCATGGTTTGATCCCTGGCACCAGAGAGCCAGGAAGCAACCCCTGGGTACCACTGGCTGTGACTCAAAAAACCCCAATAAGATAAAGAAAATGAAAGTTAGCCTCCACTCCCATCCAAGATACAGTCTCTTAATATGTCTGACCTTTGTGGCGTGCAGGGTTTTCTTTGTAGTCACAGAGAAAACAGTCTTGAGTGCTTTGGTGTCCTTTCTAAGGGCAGCAGGAAGCAGGGTCACCATCACCTGTATGGAAATGAGGGTCATTCCTGATACCAGGCAACCCTTCTGTAAATTCATATATATATATATATGCAATATCTCTATCTATCTGTCTATCTATCTATCTATCTATCTATCTATCTATCTATCTATCTATCTATGCACTGTAGCACTATCCTCCCATTGTTCATCCATTTGCTCGAGTGGGCACCAGTAAAGTCTTCGTTGTGGGACTTGTTACTGTTTTTGGCATATCAAATATGTCACTGGTAGCTTGCCATGCTCTGCCTTGCGGGTGGGGTACTCTAGGTAGCTTGCCAGGCTCTCTGAGAGGGACAAGGACTTGAACCTCGGTCGGTGGCGTGCAAGGCAAATGCCCTACCCACTGTTATTGCTCCAGTTCCTGTGCTATCACTCCAGTCCGTATTATTGTATCACTGTCATCCCATTGCTCATAGATTTGCTCAAGCGGGTATCAGTAATGTCCCCATTGTGAGACTTATTGTTACTGTTTTTGGCATATCGAACATGCCATGGGTTGCTTGCCAGGCTCTGCCATGCAGGCGAGATACTCTCGATAGCTTGCCAGGCTTTCCGAGAAGGATGGAGGAATTGAACCCAGGTTGGTGGTGTACAAGACAAATGCCCTACCCGCTGTGCTATCACTCCAGTTCCTGCGCTATTGCTCCAATCCATATAAATCCCCAAGTTTTATTGATTTAGCATTAAGTCATGCAGAGAGTCCTTTTATATAGGTATCTATTGTCAAATAAAGACCACAAATAATAATCAGGCTAGCTTCCACACCCCTTACCTCCCCTGGTTACCGTCAGCTTGTGTGACCTAAATAAAAAGTTGTTCCACTAAAGTGTCTTCCTCCCCTCCCTTCTTTCTCCACCAGTATTTGCAGAACTTCATCAGTAATGGGCCCCCCACCTATGGGCCCTTCTGTGCTGAGCGCCTGAGACGCACAGTTGCTAATGGTACGCGCATGGAGCCCCCCACCTGGCAGGAGCTGCAGGTAGGAGACTGCAGGGGTAAGAGGCGGGCCGTGTGGGGTGTCAGCCCTCAGAGCTTCTCTGGCACAGTCAGTGAGCCACCTTCTCCTGTGTGTGGGGCCTGTCCCCCTATTTGGGGGCGTCTGTGCCCCTGTCCTGCTCCCTCACCATGGCCTCAGCCTCTCTGGGGCACAGACTCCCAACATACCTTTCTCACCTCAACTCCACATTCCCTCAGGGCTGTCTCCTAGCGGGAGGAATTCCTGCCCCATTTGTGCTTTATTGAATGTAATAAAAGTAAAGAGAAAGTAAAGTGAAATTTATCAGCTACACAGGCGGGGGGGGGGACTGGGGAGGTGGGAGTGGGGGAGGTTTACTGTGGTTATTGGTGGTGGAATATGTGCACTGGTGAAGGGATGGGTGATTGAGCATTGTGTAACTGAGATTTAAGCCTGAAAGCGTTGTAACTTTCCACACGGTAATTCAATTACAAAAAAAAAAATAAAAGAAAGATTTGGCCACCCAAAGTTGTCATTCTTGGTAGCAGGGCTGTTTGTGCTCCTGTGAGGTATCAGACAGCCTTCAGCAAGGGTCATTTAGCTCAGTGATTCTCAATTTTCTCCCCACTAGAACCTACTCTACCTTTGTTTGCTCCCTGTGACACCCCTGTCCTATTGGCTGACCCCTTAGTCTCATGTTTTTTTCATTTGAGACCTCTTTGGAATACTCTGATACCTCATGGGGGCCACATGGCTTCACTGAGAAATGCTGATTTAGACACTGACTTAAACCCAGATTTGAAACTGATTTAGAGTCGAGGGCTCACCTTTAACCCCCTACAGCATCCGTGACTCCTATAATGCTTACCTTACTTCTGTACATGATGGTGGCCTACACTAGGGTCACTTCTGTCACACCCATGCCCGTTCTTACCTCCTTGTCTATAAGGCAGCCCCCTGTTCCTCCTCACACCCTGCCCTTCAATGGGCCTGGCATTGCAGGTGACCTTGCAGCCATGTGCTCAGGGAATGGCAGCAGCTCCTGTGAACATAAACATCCCACGGCAGACTCAAGATTTCCAAGAGCCCTTCCTACCTCTGTCTGAGACCCTCAACCTTGCCAGAGCTCAGGGATCTCAGGGTGTACAAATGGAAACTCCCCCACACCAATTCAACCCCCTAGGGTTGAATTGTAGGGTATGCCTACAAATGCCTACAGCCACTTCTTTGGCTGACTTGCAGAAGCACAGACTTCCGGGCTATAGCTGCGGGCATGTTGCCCTCACCCCCTTACCCCGGACCATTGTGTCACTTCGTAGCAGATATCTAGATATCTTTGGGCTAGAACTTTAGTCCACGCTAAGCCCCAGCAGGACTCAGAAGATCCATGGGCCCTACGTGGTATTCAGGAGGGGCAGGTAGTTGGTGGAGGGAGTGAGGAGAGTGGGCCAGCATCCTTCCCAGCCTTTTGGAAGCTCCCTGGGCAGACAGCTGAGCCCGGGGACCTGCAGGGCACAGGACCGAGTCTTTGTCTCTTCTTAGGCTGTCAAGACCAAGAAGCACATCCAGATCCATGTGGCCTTGCTGACTGGAGAGAACCTGACGGTCACCGTGGACTCGGCCTCCACGTCGCGGGAAGTCTGCCAGCACATTGCTCGCAAGCAGGGTCTCACTGACCACCTGGGCTTCTCCCTCCAGGTGTCCGTGTATGACAAGGTACTGGCCGGCTGGTCCTCTGGTGCCACCTTTCTCACACAGCCAGACCATCTCAAGCCCTTTGAATCTGGCCTCCTGCCCGTCACGCACGTTCCCTGATACCGTCCCTGGCTCTAGCTTGTCCCACGTACCGTATCTGGCCTCTTTCTTTCCTGAGCAGTCGCAGCTCCAACATTTCACTGACACTCATCCTGCCCCAAGCCCCTTCCCAGGCTGGAGCTGTGGCCTCAGTGCCCCTAGAAGCACCAGCTACCACCTGCCATCTCCGCCGACATGCAGGCTTACTCATACCACTGGCCAGCAGGGATTTATGACCACAGCCTCCTGGGCTGTGGATACCAATGTGACTCCTAGGGAGGGCTGGCAGGGAAGAACATTTCTTAGGGTTAAAGGGCAAGGGGTGTCTCCCTGCATGGGATGCTATCTTCAGAGGGCCCAGATCCTGGTTGCCATACAGAGCACTCCACCATTGTGTGTTCAAGGCTGGATGGCCTTGTAGGCCCTGACATATGCCCACTGCTCACACGTGTGGTCTCTGGTTTTCCCCTCACTTCTGCTCTTTGTTTGGGCTATCCCTGGTGGTGCCTGGGGCTTATTCCTGGCTCTATGCCCAGGGATCACCACTGAAGGGGTACAGGAGACCATAAAAGGTGCCAGGGATTTGAACCTGGTTCTGACACATGCAAGGTGAGTGTCTTACCCACTGTTCCTTCTCTCTGGCCCTACCCTCAGTTCTGGTTCCTGAGCAGCGGGAGTGACCATATTTTGGATGCCATTGCCCAGTGTGAGCAGCTGACCCGGGCTAAGGGTGAGAGTGAGCGTCAGTCGCCCTGGCGCATCTACTACCGGAAGGAGTTCTTCACCCCCTGGCACAATTCCCGGGATGACCCCATCAGCACGAAGCTCATATATTGCCAAGTCCTCCATGGAGTGCGGTTGGGCGAGTACAGCTTCGAGAAGGTGAGGGGGTATGCCATCAGGGCCCTAGAAACGGGACCTGCCCACTGCCATGCTCTGTGGCATGTTAGAGAGCCCGGCTTTGGGCATCAGTGAGTGCTGCATGGAGAGTACTCCATACTCTGCATGCCAAGACCACGGGGTTGGGGCACTGGGAGATGGTCAAGAGCCAGTCCCCAACCCCCTCTGCCATTCATGCGGCTGATCCCTCCTGGCCTAGTCTCCAATGCTGGGAACCCTGAATTTACTTCACTTTCTTGGGTGCTCTTATGCAGACGCTCCTTTGTGCCAGGGCTGCCTGGTCTTCCTAGAACCAGGGACATGTAGCACTCAAGGTTGAAGTTTAAAGGCCAGCTGCTGCTCCTCCTGGTCCAACCTGGGAATGGACTGTTACTCTAAACCTTGGGTGCATCATCTGTAAAGTGCAGACAGTAGCCGGAGCTCTCAGTTAGGTTGAGAGAATCCAGGGGTGGGGAGAGACCAGGCACTGCAAGTCTTGGAGCACAGTCACGAGGCCTGAAAATGATGCACTGTGGAGTTATCGACCACCCACATCCCAGAGGCCTCCTGGACAGGGGCAGTGAATGGGGAGAGGAGGGGACAAGGGCAGGGGAATGAGGTCAGGCTGCCAGGCTGTGAACTGTCAGAGAGAGCAGGGCTGCGTGATGGCTGGCCTGGCCTTGGGCGGGGCTCTGCTGTGTTTCCAAGGAAGTGGGGTGGCCGGTTCATCTTAGCAAGCAGGGACTGGCTGAGGTGAAGCCGTTTACTCTGTGTGCTCCACCCTGCTCTCAAGTGCTCCTCCCACCCTCGCTGGCTTCCCCTAGGCTGGGACCCCAATGTGGTTCCACTGAGTGGGGAGGGGTTGGTCCACAGGTCCTGTCTTGTGGCTGATATGGTGACTGCTCAGATTCCCAGTCCTCCTTTGATTGGGTTTTGGTCACATCAAAGTGCTCTGAGAGCCCATAGGCTACTCCTGGCTCTGGGCTGGAATTTACTGCCAGAAGTGCTTGGGACCCGCTGGTGCCAGGGATCAGACCCAGGGTTCCTGCATGCGAAACAATTGCTCCAGCCAATGGAGCATTTCCCTGTCCCCATGCACACCCAGTGTTCTTCTCTGTGTCATTGGTCATCTCTATTGAGGGGGTACAAAGCTGGGACTAGGGTGCGTGTGTGTGTGTGTGTGTGTGTATGTGTGTGATGATTTCCCAGCCCCACATCACCCCTATGGTGTGTGCCTGACCTTGCAGGAGGAAGAGCTGGTCCAGCTGCTGGCCCAGCACTGCTATGTGCAGCTCGGTGCCTCGCCGAGGAAGGAGGCCGTGCAGGAGCTGCTGCCCAGCTGCATCCCCTCCAAACTCTACCGGACCAAGCCCCTGGAGAAGTGGGTCAGCCTCATCACTGCCGCCCTCGCCAAGGTCAGTTTCTATGGAGACTTGGCTCTTGGCCTCACAACTTGGCTCTGGGGTGGTATGTCTAAGGGAGCCCCTCTCCAGCCCCGCCCCCAGACCTAGGGGATGGAGACTTACATTCCCATAGGCACAGTTCTGCCTCTCTAGGTCTATACAAGCTACTGTACATATGAGTAGTACTAACTCTAATCAATGAATGTTAATGTTCCCACTTGGGAACCATTCCCCGATTTTTTTACTACTAAAACAGAGATTATGTGGTTTCATATACTTGGTAGTTATCTCATCAGAATAAATCCCTAGCACCAGGATTTCTGAGGGCATGTATGTTCTAAAATATTTGATAGTCTCACAGATAGCAAATCAACCTTGCGCTTTGATGCAAAATATGGGCCCAAATCCAGAATGTTACCCAACCATATTTTGGAGTGGGGGGAGCTTCCCAAGTATGACCAGGGGGCTAGGAGCTATTCCTGGAGATACTAGGTCAGCTGGGCCAGCAGTTCAGATCTAGGGGCTAAGGACACAGTGCTGCCAGGGCCCTGCGCTGCCACACTGGTACTCAGGGCTAAACTCTGAGTGGTTTAGTCCCTGTGGTGTCAGGGATTAACTCCAGGTCTGGCTACACTCTAAACCTGCACTCTCTTCCTGGCCCCCTACACAACCACTTTTAACATAGAAACAAGAGAAAGAGGACTAATCAAGAAACCAAAGCAATCAGGTTCAGTTGTATATCGAGGGCAGTGGTGTTCATTTGGGAATTAGGCAGATGTGGGCACAGGGCAGCGGTTTTGGGGAGCAGAAAGGATGAGATAGAGTGGCATTTGGAAAGGGAAGAAAAGTCGAAGGCTGAGCTAGAGGGGAGGTGGAGATGAGCTGCTGAGAGCTTCCTCCCACCCCCCAGAGCTTCAGATGAGAAAGACAGGAGAACCCAGGACACAAATACACACTGAGTTGGGCCTGAGCAAGTTGCAGATCCATAAAGCATTGGTGGAGTGTGAGAGCAGAGCAAGTGCAGTTAGTTCTCTGTGTAGACACAGACACGCAGAGCTGTGGTGTGTGCACACAGACATCTGGCTCCGTAGCCCTCATGTTCAAAAAAGGAGGTTCCGTACCTCCGAAAACCACCCAGTGCAGAACCTTTCCCCAAGCTGCGTGCCCGCACCTGTGCCCAGCACTGGTCCAGTTAGGCCGAGGCAGCCAGGAACGATCCAGCAAATGCACATCCCACACATGCGGTTAGCTAGAGGGAGGCTGCAGCTGCATGAGCTTGACCGTCAGAGCTAACCCGGTGCCCCCACAGGCTTCATACACCCAGAAGCAGATTGTGCAGGAGCAGGTGGTGGATGCTGCGCGCCTGCACTGGCCGATGCTCTTCTCCAAGCTCTTTGAAGTCACCCCACTTTCCGGTAGTGGGGTGTGATGAGGGGGCAGGGATGCGGGCTGGGCACACCCCCCTCCTACCTGGAGGCTGACTCTCCCTTCTTGTCTGCCTCCTTGCACCAGGCCCCCGGCTGCCCAAGACTCAGTTGATCTTGGCTATTAACTGGAAGGGGTTGCATTTCTTGGATCAGAAGGAGAAGTTGCTTCTAGAACTCTCTTTCATAGAGGTCATGAGTATGATCGCCAATAAGTAAGTGCCAATTTTTTTTCTCTCTTCTTTGGGGGTTCTGGGAGAGACTGGGACAGAGAGAGGCATATGATCTCTGGGCGCTAGTCTAGGTGCAGGGATAAGGATCTGCATGTAGAGTGCGATGGTTGCTCACTAGCTGTTCCCTTCCTCTGCCCAGGGGTGCACTGTCAGGACAGTGCTGGGTCTGTGCATCTGGCAGTGCCCTCTAGGCTCCTCTGTACGAAGGCTGGAGAGATAATACAGGGGTTAAGGTGCTTACTTGCATGTAGCTTATCTTAGTTCAACCCCTGGCAGGACTTGTGCCTCCACCCCCCCATCCTCCTCTTGACCCTCCCCAAAGCATTGCTAGAGGTGACCCCTGAACACAGAGCCAGGAGTAAACCCTGAGCATCACTTGGGGTGGCCTCGACATCCACACTGCCGCCAAATAAATAAAACCTGGAAAGAAAGAAGGCGTGAAAGTCTGCAGCTTTGGGTGTGCATATGAAAGCCTAAGTTCTTTTCTCCTCATGGACCAGAATGGGCCACAAGGCAGGTACTGATCATCTGCAAAAGGGAGTGAGGAGCAGAGTCCGGGGGCATGTGAGAAGGCCTCCAGTGTTCCGAAGAGTCCCCAGTGAGTGAAAGCACCCACAATGCGTGTGCTCTAGAGGCTGACTGTGAGAGACACTCATATCAGGCCTCCCTTCCAGCATTCTCCGAGTCCTCAGAGGAGGAAGCAGAGGAGACAGGGGCTGGGCAGCTCCCTTGACGTAGCCTAGGCAGGTGCCTCTTCCCATCATGGCCCTGCAGCCCTCCCAGGTTGCTACCCAGAGCTGGCCTCCAGCTAGGCTTGGCATTCATCACCCCGAGGTCCTGTCACTTGCCACCAGGCACAGGGGTACCCGGGATTGGACAAACCTAACGTCAGAACCCTCCCAACTGGTGGTCCTGGACACCAAGGTGTCTCCTGTCTCACCCTGAGCGCCATGCCCCTGGAGAAGGCCGGAGGGCTGAAGAGCTCCGTGGTCATCTTTGCCCTTTGTCCCCACAGGGAGGCCCGGGGTGGGCAGAGACTGCTGATGTCCACGCTGCACGAGGAGGAGTATGAGTTCTTGGCCCCTGCCTGTGTGGCCATTGCAGAGTTGGTGGCCTTGTTCCTAGAGGGCCTGAAGGAGAGGTCCGTGTTCACCATGGCTCTGCAGGACAGGAGTAACGCAGGTGCCCAGCGGGTTGGGGACGGAGTGGGCGGAGGAGCCCCTGGGGTGGGTGGGGGTGCGGGTGAGGGGGAGCAGTCCGCCCTGACTCTGAATCCTGGGGCTCATTCTGAGCTCCAGCTGTGCTGGGAGGGAGGGTGCTGCACACCGTTTCCAGGTGAGGAAAGGAGTTGGAACACAGAGCAGCCGGCACCGGCCCGTGCCTTCCCCCTGCTGGCCTACCCGCTGCCAGCTTGTCCCGTGCCACGGGGACATCCTGGGCAGAGGTAGGGGCCTATCCACCCAGATTCTGTCTCTCCCGAGCCTCTGGGAATCTCACCAGCATTCACTCTCCAGGTGGCCTGGGGCCCACTGATCTGGGCTCCTGTTTCCCCATCTGTCAATGAAGCCCGCCCCCATGGTTTTGGCCTAGCCTCTGGCCTCGGCAGAGCCCTCCATCAATTGGAATTTTTGCAGATGATCCCACCCTCCTGCCGTTCAAGAAGGGGGACTTGCTGATCCTGAACAAGAGGCAGGGGCTCCTGGCCTCTGAGAAGTGGACCCAAGGCCAGAATGACAGGACGGGCAAGAGCGGGCTGGTGCCCTTGGCCTGCCTCTACGTCATCCCCACCATCACCAAGCCCCCGACACAGCAGCTGGTAACTCGCACTCACCTGTCCTTAGCCCGGGCACTTACAGGCACATGGGGGAAGTGGCCCGGGACGCCCAGCCTGAGTGCAGGGACCCGCATCCTCCCTCCCAGGAGGGCTGTGAGGGCCACCGGGACATCCAGTCAGTTCTGCCAGCCAGCTTTGTCTCATAGTTGGACCCTCTGGCCATATTGCGATGCTCTGCAAGGACTGGCACAGAGCTTAGCACTTACTAGGTGCTCAGTAAACGGACATTCCTTCCATCAGCTGTGTTTTGGGAACAAATACTTTCTTTCCCTAGCCACAGCCTCATTTTAACCCTGACTTATGGGGTCTCGAGTCTTCCTACCCCCAGGAACTGTCCTAGCCCAGCTCCCAATACCAGTCACACAAGAGGGCAGGGGCGACAGTCGTTGACATGACCTAGGGAGTCTCAGCAGTGTGCGTGGTACCTATGGTATAGGATGGAGCACGCAGTGGTTCTCCTTCAGGGGACGTGCAGATCCCCAGGTATCTGCTGGCGTGATGCCATGTGTACCAACTACCACACAGAGGAAATGCAGGTTGCTAGGGAACATCACTGAGTTGGTGCTTTCCTTGTCTGGGAAGGTGTCCCCGAGGGTGTGACATTTGAGGGCTAGGAGGAGGGGGGAGTAAGGTAGGCAGGGCCAGGGGAAGAGATGGCCCTGGGGGAATATGTCTGGGGCAGGATGCTCTGGTAAGGGTGAGACACTCGGAAGGGAACGGAAGTGGCTGAGAGAAGCCGAGTCATGAGCCCTGGGACACAGAGCAGGTGTGAAAGGCAGGTCTGGGACTGTGCAGTGCTTGTGGGTGAACTCAGGCCCGAGGCCAGAAGGAGCCAAGGACAAAGACCTTCTGGGAAGTGTCTTCAGGCCCTCACACGCCTCTGTCCCTGCTGCAGAGTTTGCTGGCCATGTCCCCTGAGAAGAGGAAGCTGGCCGCCCAGGAGGTCCCGACCAGAGCAACGCTGTCTGAGGAGAAAGCACACACCCTGGAGGAATTTTCTTACGAATATTTCAGGTGCCCCACCTGTGACCCCTCTCCGGGCCCAGTCCCCCGAGGCCCCCTCTGCACTCCCTGCTGGCTGGGGAGGCCACAGCGGTCACCCATCTGCCCTGTGGTCAAGTCCCAGCCCTCTGGCCTCTTGTGCAACTCGGAGGGTTCCAAGGAGGGACGTCAGCTTGTCTCTGCCCTCACCTACCCCGTGGTCAGATGGTGAAGGGGCAGAGGGGCGGCAGGCATGGGGATGGCGTGAGGCAGGCCCTCCAGCAGCATGTGCTCCCGACAGGACCCCGGAGAAGGAGTCGGTCAGCAGAGCCGTGCTCCCCACGGCCCGTGCCCGGGGCCACCTGTGGGCTCACTCTTCTGAGCCGCTGCGGCAGCCTCTGCTCAAGCGTGTGCACGCCAACCCTGAGCTGCGGGACATGGCCTGTCAGATCTTCAACGATATCCTTCCCCACACGCTGTCCCCGAGGCCCTGGGACTGCACAGCTCCTTCCGAGAAAGGGTGTAGATGCCCAGAGCAGGGTCAACGTTCCCTTCCCTTCGTGTTGGTGATGGTACTGGGGCTGGAAGGGGTCAGTGTGGGGACTGATTCCAGGATTGGGCTAGGAGCCAGGGGCAGGGCACTTTCTCCTTAAATTTTGTTTTGTTTGTTTTGTTTTTGTCTTTTTGTTTGCTTTTTGGGTCACACCTGGCGATGCACAGGGGTTACTCCTGTTTCTGCACTCGGGAATTACTCCTGGCGGTGCTCACGGGACCATATGGGATGCTGGGAATCGAACCCGGGTCGGCTGCGTGCAAGGGAAACGCCCTACCCGCTGTGCTATCGCTCCAGCCCCTCTCCTTAAATTTTAATGAATCACCATGAGATACAGTTACAGACTTCCAAACTTGCATGATTATGTTACAGTCATATAATGTTTGAGTACCCATTCCTCCATCCGTACCCATTCTCTACCACCAATGTTTCCAGTATCCCTCCCGCCACCCCCCTCCATACCTCCCCCCGCCTCTGTAGCAGGCACACTCCCTCTTTCTCCTTTTGGGTGTTATGGTTTGCAATACAGGTACTAAGCGGCCATCATGTTTGGTCCATAGTCTACTTTCAGCACACATCTCCCATCCCGAGCGAGCCCTCTAACCATCATTAGTACTGAGTGGGCACTTTCTCCTTAACGGCGGCACCGATCCTCAGATATATGGGTGACTACCCCACTCGGCAGAACTGGACCTCCCTGTACCTCACGGACCAGATCTTCTCCTCAGCCCTCCAGAATGTGGTCCTGCAGGACGAGGTCTACTGCCAGATCCTGAAGCAGCTGACGAACAACACCTCAGGGTCTGCTGGGGACCTGAGTAGGGACTGACAGGGTCGGGGAGGTGGGGGAGGATCCCAGCTCTGTGCCCAGCCCCTAGAGTAGGCAGTGGGCCCCCTGCCACGGGAAGGTAGCTACCCTAGTTCCCATGGCAGCTGTGGGAAGAGCTAGACTTCTGACTCCAGCAGGTGCTCAGAGCTGCACAGGGCCCCACTGGCTCCACTTTCTCCTTGGGGATCCGGGCAGGACCTCCTGGCATCTCTAAGTTCCATGCACGAGATGGGCATGATGGCGCCACCCATCCCGGGCTTGGCTGTGACATCCTCAGAGGCATGGTGGGCTTCCTGGCTCACCGTGCAGACAGGCCTTTTGCCCTCTCTTCCCAGGGTGCAGGGCTGGGCTGAGGGTCCCTTACTGGGCTGACAAGCACTGACCCCCCCAACCCCCCACCCCGGGCCCACAGGTACAGTGAGGAGCGGGGCTGGCAGCTGCTGTGGCTCTGCACGGGCCTCTTTCCGCCTGGCAAGGCGCTGCTGCCCCATGTCCAGAAGTTCATAGACACAAGGAGGAGGAAGCCGCTGGCTCCTGACACCAGTCGCCGGATCCAGAGGGTCTTGAGGTGAGTCTGCCAGCCCCTACTCCCCAGGGGCAGTGTTGGGGGTGTGGAGGGGAGCAGCTTGGGGATCCAGGAGCTCGTGTCCCTCAGGAACCTCCACCAGCGGGCCTGAGCAGTGGCCTCTCCAAAAGCCACTTCTGCTTTGGAGACACAGGGCCAGGCCTTCTAGCCCTGAGAAGGGACCTGGGATGGCAGGAAGAGGTGGTCGGTGACCGATCATTGGAGGCTTCTGGCTAGCTCTGACGCTGCAACAACCCCATGGCTGCGTGTTTAGGGCCTGGTTGCCTCAGAGGGTGACCTCCAGCTCTCTCGGCCACCATCTCTAGAGGCCTCGTCAGAGACATAGCCCTGCTAGGCCACGTCCCATCTTCCTGCCCAACTCCCCACTGCTGGCCTCTTCCCTTGCTCTGTCTATGGCCCCTGTGCTGCCCGCCTGCCCACAGTGGGGCCGGCTATGGCTGTGGGAGATGGCGATGGGCACTGAGAGTGGCTGAGGCAGCGAATAGCAACCTGGTGTCTCCAGAGTGGCCCCGACAGAAACCCTGACTCCAGGCCCCTGTTCTGTGAGAGCAGGGACAGGCCCCACCCTCCCACACAGGGGGTCCTGAGCAGTGCTGGTGAGAGGGTGGGGATGTAGGGAGTAGGGGTCTGGTGAGGGGGGAGGACGATGCCCTCCCAGGCTTTCCTGGCCTCTCTTTAGAAAATCTTGGGTCACCTGGGAGGTGAATCGAGATGATTTTGGAAATTTCCTCTTTTTAAGAGGGTGTTCTCGGGGCTGAAGCAATAGCACATCGGGTAGGGCATTTGCCTTGTACGCGGCTGACCTGGGTTCGATTCCCAGCATCCCATATGGTCCCCCCACCCCTGAGCACTGCCAGGAGTAATTCCTGAGTGCAGAGCCAGGAGTAA
Organism: Sorex araneus; assembly: GCF_027595985.1. Classification (NCBI taxonomy): domain Eukaryota; kingdom Metazoa; phylum Chordata; class Mammalia; order Eulipotyphla; family Soricidae; genus Sorex; species Sorex araneus. The sequence continues at coordinate 189,028,263 of NC_073313.1, forward strand.
CCCCTGAGCATCGCCACGTGTGACAAAAAAGAATAAAAAATGGGGGAAAAAAAGGCGTTCTCTGCTTCTTATGTGCCTATGTGGGATTTGGGACCTGCTTGAGGCTGGTGGCGGGCTGGGTGAGGGGTGGCAGGGTGGGAAGGCCCTACGTGCTCTGTCCCGCTCTAGGTTAGGGCCGCGGAAGCAGCCCCCACACCAGGTGGAGGTGGAGGCCGTGGAGAAGAACATCACCCGCATCTGCCACAAGGTTTTCTTCCCCAATGACACCAGTGAGGTGAGTCCTCAGCCTGTGGCTCAGAGCAGGCCTCCTCCCCGCTGGACCGCCCCCCAGGAGATGGACAGGGCCATTGGCAGATAGAGCAGGCTTCTCGGCTGGACCTGCTCCTGCAGCCCCCACCCCTTCTCCTCCGAGCAACTGCTGATCTCTCCTTGATGCCCTGCACACCTGGCCTGAAAGCCTTCGGGTGCTACAGGCTGCAGCTGGGGAAGGCCATCTGAAGGGAGGCAGCCGACCTCAGCTTTCTAGGCTGAGGCCCTGCTGGAAGTGTGGAATGTAAGGCTGAGTCCCAGGGGTGCGCTGTTTGCCAGGATGGTGGAAGGGACAGGTGGACACAGGACACTGTCACGACCTGCTCTGGCCTTGTGACTGCAGTGGATCCCAGAGCCAGGAGGCAGGGCTAGGGTGAATGACGCCGCCTCTCAGCCTTGCCCCCGCCACCCGGAGATACTGGGGCTCTTTAGCCTCAGAGTCCCATAACAGGAAGTTCCCACAGTTGGGCCGTGCCTGACTCTGAGTAAGTTCAAAAGTCCTGTGGCCTTTTGAGACAGTGACTCTAAAACATGGGAATGTCTGTCCCACTTTTGAGAAGTGAAAGACAGTCCTTCTTCGAACAGGGCCCAGGCAGCCAACCTCTATTGATTGGAGGCACCCCTATGTCGAGAGAGGGTGAATTGAGGGGGTAGTGACAAGCAGCCCCCCCTCCTGAGACATTGCCTGGCTGCCTTTGTGCTCAGATGCCGGAGGTGAACAGTGGCACGCGGGTCCGGGAAGTGTGTGAGAACATTGCCAAACGGCTGAAGCTGAGCTCCTGGGAAGGCTGCAGCCTCTTCATCAAGATCGCCGACAAGGTGGGCATGAGTTGTGGGAGTGGGATGTGTGTGAATGGGCAGCAGTGTAGGTGAGGGTGGTGTCCCCAGGGACCATGAAGCACACTCCCTGGCCACAGTCTGAACCTCTGAGGACACTCCCCAGAAGCTCCTCCACCTGCCCATCCACCTGAGCCTCCCTCCCCACCCATCCCAGGTCATCAGCGTGAATGAGGGAGAGTTCTTCTTCGACGCCTTGCGGAATATTTCAGACTGGGTGAAGAAGAACAAACCCCAGAAAGAAGGTAACTTCGTCTTCATAGAGCAGGGGTGTGGGGTGGGGATGATAAGGAAGGAGGATGTGGCTGGGCAGGGACTGGCTGCCTCCTGGACCAGTCAGAAGGGTCTTCTGGAACCTTCAGCACAGCTCATTCATTCATCCATTCACTCACTCATTTATTCACTCATCCATTGATTGTTTGATTCATTCGTTCATTGACCTTTGTGTTCCCTGCTCACGGGCACAGCGAGGCCTGGAGCCAGGTGATGAGGGCGCAGTCCTGGCTTGGACAGGGCAGGGCATGTGGACAAAGTGTGGGACTACAGGAGACCTGATGCCCAGAGGGAGGTCAGGGTCCAGTCCTGGAGATGGTGCATGTGACACAACTCAGGATTGCAGAGGAGGAGTTGAGGGGGTCAGGCTGCGTGGTGTCATTGAGCTGGGGGGGCGTGCAGGAATCCAGGCTGCCTGGGTGCTCACCCTCTGCCCCTGCCAGGGGCCTCCGTGGCACTGCCCTACCAGGTGTTCTTCATGAGGAAATTGTGGCTCAACGTGACCCCAGGGAAAGACGTGAATGCAGACACCATACTCCATTACCACCAGGTACCCTGGCGGGTGTCCTCGGGGGAAGCGTCTGGTCTGATCTCACCCACCCCACAACAGCCCTGGGAAGTGGAGGCTGGGCTCAGCCAGCTCAGCGGCCTTCCTTAGGGCCTGTGCTCCTTTTTTCAGGACCCAAGCCCAGCTCCGACAGTGTTGGAGCTGGAGCAGAGGGAGGACTGGAGACCGAGAGACAGAGGGTGTGCCTGTACCTACTGTGTGCTGGAGGGGGGAGGGCAGGGAGGGTGGTAGCCCCAGAGTATTGCTGAGCACTGGTAACCCCCACTGCTGGGGTGTATAGGGGGAGGGGATTGTCACCCTTTCTGCTATAAACCCTCCTCCAAGGGCCATGGCTCTTTGCCGGCCCAACCTCCTGCTTGAGCCTGGGCAAGTGATGGCTCAGGCCCTTGCTCCCTTGAGCTCACGGTGGGGGTGAGCCCAGCGCCTGTGTGTCTGCCCCTCAGGAGCTGCCCAAGTACCTGCGCGGCTTTCACAAGTGCTCCCGAGAGGACGTGCTGCAACTGGCAGGCCTCATCTACCAGGCCCAATTTGGCAAGGACCGTTCCCACTTAGCTAGTATCCCCAAGATCCTGAGAGAGCTCGTGCCGGAAAACCTCACCCGCCTCATGTCCACAGAAGAATGGAAGAAGGTTCTTGGCTGGGGGCTGGGGCGGGAGAGGGACCCTTGGATGGCTGCTTCGGCCACCTGCCTGTGTGCTGGCTGATGCCCTGGGTGGGGCCCACCACCCTGCCCTCCCCACTGTCCACTGCACCTCCTCCCCAGGGCCAGAGGACATGCTCAGTTCTCTGTGCTCCACCAGGTTGCCCCCAAGACACTGTAGGGGACACCTGGTTGGGCAGACTGGCATCCCCAGACCCTTACTGGTCCTCCCCCCAACCCTCAGAACATCCTGCTGGCCTGTGACAAGCACAAGGACAAAACGGTAGAAGAGGCCAAAGTGGCCTTCCTGAAGCTGATCAGCCGTTGGCACACCTTCGGGTCAGCCTTCTTCGAGGTGAAGGTAGGCTTTCCCAATCAGCCGCCACCTCGCTTGGGCCCCACAGCGCAAGCTTCTCCCTCAAGTGACCGTTCAGGACAGAGCAGACCGTCTGGGAGGAGGAGCATGCGTGCCTGAGTGTCCGCGTGAATGCATGTGTGTATGTGTGTATGCATGCATTCATGCACACATGCCAGTACCCGTGTGTGGTGCACCTCAGGGAGGTGGGACTTGGCCTCTGGCCTGGCCTGTGACCGCCCTGTCCCCTCCCAAGCAAACCTCCGAGCCCTCCTACCCGGACATCATCCTCATCGCCATCAACCGGCACGGAGTGCTGCTGATCCACCCGAAGACCAAGGTAGCAGCAGGGGTCCGGCCTGCCTTGAACACCCACAGCCCCGGGCTCCTGGGGACCGGGGCAGCAGCTCATATGCAGGAGCCCCATGCCCTCTCCTCTGCCCGCAGGACCTGCTCACCACCTACCCCTTCACTAAGATCGCCAACTGGAGCAGCGGCAGCACCTACTTCCACATGTCGCTGGGCGGTCTGGGCCGCAGCAGCCGCCTGCTGTGCGAGACCTCCCTGGTGAGCACCCAGACCCTTGCCCGGCCCAGATCTGCAGCGCTTCCAGGCAGAGGCAGGGGGCTGGGCTTCCCCCATCAGGGGCCCAGCCAGGTGTTCAGTCTGAGAGCCAGGCTGGGCCAGGCTGGTAGCCCGTGACTGAAGGGGGCCCAGCAGCGGGAACCTTCCTCCTGCATCGCCCACTGGCTCTGACTCAGAGCTCTGGGTACCACCCGGCCCAGAGCCCACACCCCCCTCCCCGCCACCTCACAGCCTGACCCCCCTTCTACTGTCCAGGGCTACAAGATGGACGACCTACTGACCTCCTACGTGCAGCAGATCCTGAGTACCATGAACAAGCAGCGAGGATCCCGTGCACCAGCCCTGGCCAGTTCCTAGCGCGGGGACCCCCTTGCTTGCTGTCAGCCCTCCCAATCTGGGGCCCCGCAGACTCCCCAAGGAGAGCCAGGGCCGTCCCTCTGCAGGGAGCTTGCTGTGCCCCTCTCTCCTGAAGGCCCTCACCCCATCTCCTGGAATCCTAGGACACCCCTCCCCACTGCTGCCAGCCACAGAGGCCAGAGAGGGGTTCCAGGGCATGGGGGATGCCGAGAGGACCCCCTTCAGAAACGTTCAATAAATACCCAGGCGAGTTCCAGGCTTGCATGTCCATGAGAGGAGCAGGTGGGACCTCGGGGCCCCGAAGAGGGCAGAAATCAGCTCTTCTCCAGGGACAGCCGAAGGGAGGACAGTTCCATCCTCAGGGAATGACTCGGTTTCCCCACCCCACTCTTCCGCCCCCCGCCATTTGTCAGACTCCAGATTTTTCCTGGAAGTTCCCTGTGCGAACATTCTTTTTTCCTATGAAGCATTAAGACCCACAGCCCAGATCTAGAGCACCATGAGCACATGGACTGGGTTTCCTGCCCCAGCCCTGCTCCCGAGCCCCTGCTGAGGGAGGGACATGTCCTGTTTGGGGGGTGGGCAGCAGAGGCGTGGATGGAGACCAGGCGAGGACTCAGGAAGATAAGTCTAGAAGTTCTCCGTGACTTGGGTCACTCAGGATGGGAGGCCAGCGGGGGCACAGGCCGGGCTGTGGGTTTGGGCCACTGCGTGTTGCAGGCTAGCCTCTACCCACACAGAGAGCAGCGCTGGAGTCGGGGGCCACACAGCCCTGCAAGGGCCTTGCCCCTGCCCTGGGCCCACCAGACCAGCCTCAGTAAACCAAGCGTTTGGGTCGGAACTTGTCATTGAACTCCCCAGCATGGCCGTTCGCAGAACGGCCCTCCCCAGAACGGCCACTCTCACTCTCATGCTTTGTGTTCAGTGCCCTCTCGGCAGTGCGTCGCTTGGGGCCCAGGCCCAGCTCCTCACCTGTCTGTCACAAACCAGGCAGGCCGTGTGCTTGTATCAGGAAGGCTTCATTCACTGTGCAAGAGCGACTCCCAACACCAGGCCCTGTGTTGTCTGGAGGGGAGCAAGGCGCCACCCCTCCCCAACCCCATCCCACCTGCTCTGACCTAGTCCCCAACCTCACCCACAGGGTGTGCACTGGAGGCCGAAAGAGGCCCCAGGTACGGGGTGGAAGGTCCAGGCAGTTTTCATCCTCAGGGCCCTCGTTCCTCCTGCTGACGCGTGGGCTGCAGTGGCTGGCTTGGGCGCAGGGACTCTGTGTTTGAGTGCGTGTGTAGCCAAGAGTGCCAAGGGCGTTCCTCCAGGTCTCCCTCCGTACGACCGGGCTGCCCTACAAGCCGTGTGCTCTGTGTGCTGGGGAGAGGCTGGCCAAGCTCCTTCAGGGAAACGGGAGCCTCCAGGTCCCCTGCAGGGACGGTTCTGGTCAGGAGAGGCAGGGCTGGGAGCTGGGGCCCATGTCCAGGGCCAAGTGACTGGGGGTCCTGCTGTGCTCCTGTCCAGGCTGTCACGGGCTGGTCCCAGCTCTCTCTTTCTGCCCAGTGCCCCTTGGGGAAAGTAGGGGAGGAGCACTGTGAGGGGCAGCAGGGAGGGGAGAAGGGGAAGAGGAGGGGAGGGAGGGGAGTGGAGGTGGGAGAGGGGACAGATGCAGGGGTCCTGGGAGCAGGGGCTGGAGTGGAGTCGGCACCCCGGAGACAGCAGAGGCAGAGACAGGCAGCGGGAAGAGAGAGGCGGGCGGCAGGGGGCCTCTCAGGCCGAGTTGAGGCCCACAGACTTGGGGTGCGTCTTGCGGGAGGTCAGTTCCGACAGCTTCTTCAGCCGCTTCTTCAGCTCCAGGGGAAACTTCTCGTAACACTTCTTACAGACGGGCTTCATGTCAAACTCCACAAACTTGTTCCTGGGGAGCACGGATGCCTTCAGGAGAGCCCCGTGCTCCCTGCCTCTGAGCCAGGTCTTCCCCCGCCCGCAGAAGACCTGTTCTGGCCCGGCCCCAGGGCGTGTGGACAGGAGCCAGGCCTCTAGGCCGCCCTTCTCTCCCAGAGGCTTCCAGAGTCTGACACTGCAGAAGCCTCCACAGCGCCCCACTGTCCTCAGCAAGCCAGACTCGGTCAGCGCCCCGCCCGGTGAGCCCGCACCCCTCTCGGCCTCCTGCCTGGCTCAGCTGGCTGACCTTGGTTGACCCCTGGGCCCGGGAGTCTGCTCTTGCCTTGGTGGGGCCCAGCGTGGTGGTGGGTGTGTGAGGGGTTCCTGTCATTCTTCTAACTGAGCCTGGGGGACCCCTCCACCTGCTTTCAAGGGGGCCACCCCCTGTTCCCTCTGTATCCCCAGGCCTGGCCTTGGGGGACTTCCAGGAAGGATGCGAGGAGAAGCTGCTGAAAAACCCACTCAAATCTGAGCTCCCCTCCCTCCCCGGCCCAGCTGGGACAGGAGGAGGGAGGTCCCGGGACCGCCCGCTCTGCCCGCGGGGCCGGCGCCCACTCACTTCAGGGTGAGCTTGCTGTTGCAGGTGGAGCAGGAGAAGCAGTTCACACACCAGGCCTTGTTGAGGGCCGACACCACTGTGAGGAGCAGATGCGGACGCGCTCAGTGGGCCTCCCCCGGGCCAGCTGGGCCTGCAGCTGGAGCGGGGGCGGGGGTGGGCACAGGGACAGAGGGGCCTTACCGTCCCCCTCGATCACGTGGCTGCAGTTGTAGCAGACGTCCCCGAAGAGCTGTACACAGACAAGAAATGTCCACGGGGCGCCCGAGCAGGGGCCAGCACCACCAGCCCAGCCCCTCCCTGCTGGCCGGACGCCCTTAGACACCTGCCTGTCAGGACACAGCCTCGGGCCTGAGGGAGGCACATGAGCATCAGAACCCTCCTTGGGAAGCCCCTTGGGGTGGGGGCTGAGGAAAGGGCCCTTGGCTCCCAGTTCAAAGACTGAGAGGGGGTGGCGGAGTCCCCGGCTTCTCGAAGATGGGGAGCTGTGACAGATGGGAGGGGTAAAGGGTGGCACCTGTCCTAGAGCCGGGTCTCATGCTCTATCTCTCAAGCCCCACAAAGGACCTGGGCCATGGGGCACTCACGTCAGGTGAGGCCTACCCAGGTCCGAAGGCCCCGAGCTGGAAGCCAGGTGTGATGAACAGGTGCATCTGCCAGAGGAGCCGATCCCACACCCTCTGCTCCCGTGGCTCACCTCCTCCTGCAGCCCTCCCTGCTGTGGGCACCCACCACCCCTCAGACCCGCAGCCTCCTCTGTCAGTCCGTCCCACGGGCCCTGCACTCACCTGGTTGTAGTGGGTCTCGCAGTACGCCAGGCCCTTCTTCTCATAGTGCCGGTGGCCCAGGAAGGGCTTCTCACACTTGGCACAGACGAAGTGCTGAGAGGAATGTGTGTCAGGTTTGAACAGTGACCCAGGGGACAGGCAGGAAGGGGGTGGGGGGGGGGGGGCGTCCCTGGGCTCATGGCGGGTGGTGGAACTGACACCTCCATGGACCATGGGATTGACAGACCCAGCTCCTCCCCTAACACAGGGCGTCACGGATGTCCCCACCCTCTCCGACTCGCCCTCTGCTGAGTGTTTGCTGAGGTGGGCGCCCCGGGACTCATGTTTGGGGAGCCCCGCGTGCAGGTGATCTGGTGCATCTTCCCACTTTGTGAAGATTTCACATGTGAGGGAGTTGAGGGCCTGCACGGCCATCTCTCAGAGGCCAGCGGAGGCAGGGCCCCAGGGCAGCGGAGCCCCCTTCCAGATTGAGGTCTGTGGTGGGTGTGCAGGGACCACAGTGCAGGGCTGAGGGTCCAGACAGCTGATCTGGGGTTATGCAGCCAGTTCTGTCCACCAGCCCCACCAGGCACCCAAGACCCATCAACCCCGCAGGTTTCCTGATGCTTTGGGCATGGAAGGCCTGCAGCCAAAGGCAGGGCAGGGGTCTGTGCCCAGTCTCCAGGCTCCCCAGAGTAGGGGGGGTGGCCCCCAGGAAGAAGGAAAGTTCCCGCTAGGCTGTGTGTAGGTGAGAGTGGGGGGGGGGGGGCGTCGCTCTGGGGCGGAGCCTACCCACGGGGTCGTGGGGGGGGGGGGAGAGTGTGGGTTGGCCTCGCTCACCTCCACGTGCCACTGCTTGCCCAGTGCATTGACCACACGGCCCTCAATGGGCCGGCGGCAGGCCCCGCAGATGGGGACGCCCATCTTGTCGTGGCAGGGCAGACAGTAGAGCTCGCCCTTCAGCTCCCGGGCCTCGGCGGTCAGCTCCTTCCTGGAAGACATCAAGGAGCCCCGGGTGGCCAGGCAGCAGGGCCCAGCTGAGCCCCTGCAGCCCCATGCTGAGAGGCCTGCTGTGTCCTAACACAGCACCCAGGGCAGTGGCCCTTTGATCTCTCAGCTCTCTGGGGGGACTTCCTGTGTCCCAGACAGGCCCCGGGCACAGGATTCCTGCACGCACAGCCCTGGCAGAAGGCGCCTGTGTGCTGCGCTGTGGGGCCCTCTGAGAGGCAGGTCTGTTCTCCAGGCTCCGGCGCCCAGCCAGGCGCAGAGGGGTCGTCCCACAGCCCCTCACCTCCCTCCTCCCTCCCCTTTGAAGGTCCACACCTTCCATTCCTCCCCCTCAGCCTCATCCAGGGCCAGCCAGGCCTCATGCAAATCCTCACGGAGGGAGAGGAGTTTCCTGTGCAGGTGCCTCCTGGCCCTGGTTTCCTATCCTGCACCCCCGCTTTCCAGACAGCCCCTCTGCCTGCTAGCCTGCTGGCTCATCCTCTCCTGCCGCAGTGCAGCCCAGGCTGGGGGCTGTACCTCCACATGACCCTCTCCTCCCCCCCACCCCGCCAGAGTACCCGCAGTTGGTGCAGTTGAAGTGGTCGGGGTGGTAGGCGTCGCTCTTGTACATGAGGGGCTGCTCGTCCATGACCTGGTGGCAGCGCTGGCAGATGTACTTGCCCAGGCCCTTGGCTTTCTCACGGTTGTGGCACGGCCGGCACAGGTGCCTGCGGGAGGCGAGGTGAGGTGTGAGGGGCAGGCAGCCACTTGGCAGGGGCGCCCTGAACCCCTTCCTGCGGCCCCAGGTGGCAGAGCAGTGAGCCCGGCTCAGCAGTGCCATGGCAGGCGGGCCACAGTCATGAGGGCTCTCTGCACAGGAGAACTGACCACACCAGAATGTGGACGGGGGCCAGCTTTGTCCCCAGGGCCAAGGCTAGGAGCAAGTTTCCCTTTTCTGCTTTCTGCTGGAATGGATACTTAACGGCATTGTTCAAAATTAGTTTTAGTCTACAAGTCTTTATAAAAACGTGTAATAACAGTGACCCAAAGCCTTCGCTTTGCTTAGCAGAGATGCCAAGAGACACCAGGTCCTAGGGGCCCACTCAGCCCTTCCTTTGGGGTGTGCCAGACAAAGAGGGACCCGAACATCCACAGGCTCTTTCTGTCCCCTGGAACAAGCAGGGCTGTGTAAGACAGAGGCCCCGAACTGGGAACTGTCCCCACAGAGTCCTTTTTGTGAAGACGCAAGTGATTTCTGATGCCGCTCGCGGCCTTGGGCAACAGCTGTGGTCTCTGCTCAGGGAAATCAAAACGGTTTCTGTTTCCTGGAGCCTCCAAGGTGACGGAATTAGGATTCAAGGTCTCTAGGCAAAGATGTACAAAGACAGTCAGTGCTGGCCCCATCACAAGCAGATCAGGGTTGCCCAACCAGGTGTGTGGGGTGGGCAGATTTTAGATACTAGGCGGCCGACTCTGGGCCCATGCCTGTGGCCACAATGCTGCCACAAGCATCACTCTGCCCTCGGCTTGGGCTGTGGCCTCTTATCTCTGGCAGCAGGTGTGATGGTGTGTGCCCAGTGTGTGCCCAGGAACCACTCGCTGTGTCGCTGGCTCTCACCCGTATTTTGCTAGATCCCTGGTGCCTGTCAGAGCAGGAGCCCAGGGTGAATGTGTTGAAACTTGAAGGAATGAATAATGGTGAAAGAGGGAAAGGGGGGGCACTGTGGGCATCGCCTCCTGCTTCTCAGCCTGATGTGGTCTGCGGGTGAGACCTTTGGTCGAGGGTTTCATGTGTGATGAATATGTGATCCCTTTCAGATTCCAGATCCCTGACTGATGCCCCATGAGCTTCGTCCAGCCCACCTCACCTAGAACACCTGTGTCCCAGCTCCATGGGGGCGGGGTGGGGTGCCAGTTTCCACATGAGGTCTGAGGCAGAGCCATCCTCCTAGCAGCACCCCAGAGCCAGCCCTGGCCATGACACCTCCCTACCAACTTGAGTCTCTGTCTTGGGCACAGCACTTCACCCCCAGTTCTGGTGACTCCTCCTTGGCATTAGGACGACATTCAATTCAAGCAGAATAACTTGATTCAAAGTTAGAGAAATTCACAATAGCCAATGCTTTTACAACCAATAAATGACAAGGGCAGGGCAGCAGCCAGGGGTGATTTTTCTTTTTCTTTTTAGATCACACCAGGTGATGCACAGGGGTTACTCCTGGCTCATGCACTCAGGAATTACTCTTGGCAGTGCTCAGGGGACCATATGGGATGCTGGGAATTGAGCCCGGGTAGGCCGTGTGCAAGGCAAACACCCTACCCGCTGTGCTATCACTCCAGAGGTGATTTTAAACCAGCTTGAACTAGTTCTTCCCATCATTCATGTGAAGGTGGGAAGGGACTATGTCCTGCTCCGCACAGACACCCACCCCGTGTGCTCCCAAGTGAGATGGAACTAAGGAGACTTCTGGGAAGGAATTCCAGTGGGAATGATAGATGTGCCCTTGCACCAATGCAAAGATAGCCTGCAGATTTCTCCCCAGAGAGAATGGACATGAAAACTAAGAATTCTAGCTTCAAGGGGCCACAGAAATAATGGGCTCCTCTGTCCTCTGTCTCGCTCCTCCCACTGCAGACAGACAGACAGACAGTCAGACAGACAGACAGACAGACACACACACACACACACACACACACACACACACACACACACACACACACACTTAAGGCTTAGAGACACAGGCAGACAGAATGGTATGTGCCTCTGCCACATTTTAGTGATTTGTCTTGGGCGAGTGATTGTTATCTCACCGAGTCTCAGTTTCCTTATCTGTAAAATAGACAACTATCTCAACAGCACAGGATTTTGTGGAAAATAAAATAAAATTTTACATAGCATAGGTGTTAAGTCCTTTTCAAGACAGCGATGTGCACTTTCCTCCAACATTCTTCTTAAGGGAAGGAAAAGTCTCTGGAAAGCAGGAACTGGAATTTGGTCTCCTGCCCCCGAGATGCCCCTCTGGAAGGCAGGGGAAGCTGGCTTTGTGCACACAGTCTCAGGTGCAGCCCCCTCGGAGCCTGAAGCCAACCTCAGGAGACGCCTCGGGGGCCAGAGACCCGGGGGTTGCAGAACTCCGCACGGGTCTCTGGACCACAGGAGAAGCCCTCAGAGGCGAGGGGCTGGGTCTCCTGCGGGTCTCCAGAGCTGAACTGCTTACCCAGAGACCCAGACAGCGCCCCATTATGAGGCGGTTTGCAGCTGTGTCCCGCGGGAGATAAAGGCCGTGATTTATTCCGCACGTCTGAACGGAGCCTAATTATACGGGGCAGGACACAAGAACCCTACAGCGAGTGTCCTGAAAGACTCCCCTCTCATTCCCCCCCAAGACTCCTCAGCCTGCCCTCCATCCCATTCACAAGACCCTCCTCTCCTGGGGTGGCGTGCGGGCTTGGGAGCCTGGGCTGGTTGCCCTGGCAGCAGGCCCCTCCCTGGGCCCCCCATTGGTAGGAAGCGATGGGGGGGGGCCTGAAACATCCTCTTGTGTCAGTCCCAGCCAGTTCCCCCACCCAGCTCGCGCCCACTCCGCAGCTTCGAGGACAGCCGCACACTCGGCCTCTGTGACACTCGGGGGCCAAGCTGTGGTGGGGGTAGGGCCCCGGGAGTGGGGACACTGGAATATTCACAGGCTGGTGGCAGCAGAGGCAGCCCAGGAGGAGTGGCCCACCACAAAAAAAAAAAAAAGACCCCTTGGGAATGAAGCCGCCTTTCAGGGCTGTAGAGGCCGGAGTCTTTCCTCCCCGCCTTAAATAGCTGCCTCCCACCAGCCTCCCCACGAAGCCCGCAGCACCCACCGACCCCTGCCACAGGACCCCGGAGAGGTAAGGGCTGGGCTGGGTGGCCAGGAGGGGAACTCAAGGGCCAGCTCAGGAGCGGCTCAGGGAGGAGGCCTGGTGGGAGTGTCCCCGTGACTGGTGCCTGGTTGGCTGCCCCCATCTGGGTCACAGGGCAGGGGGTGAATTACACACAGGGGGTGAATCTCCCTGCATGGTGGTCTCCGTGAAGGCCCTGCTCACCCTCGTGGAGGGAGAGCCTGCCTGGTCACCGAGGACCTTGTCTTTTCATTCTGCACTGGGTCCGGAGGGATGCCAATGGCTTGAGGAGGTGGCCCTTGGACTGGCGGGTCACATAGGAGCTTGGAGACCCAGTCACAGATGTAAGGCCCTGATGTGCCTTCTGAGGCCAGGGCCATGTCCCTACTTAACTGACTGACTGTGGTAGGTCAGAGGGTTCTGGGCCTTGGCTTCCCACCCTGGGAGGAGGGATAGCCGTGCGCTGCCTCCTGGCAGTCAGGAGGGGCAGCTTGGAGTGGCGGGTGCCCTTCTCAGTCATTCTACACACACAAACACCTCAGTCACTTGTCCCCAGCCCTCCTTTGGGCCTTCCCCAGGCACACACAGGGTGCGGAGGCCGGGCGGCTGGTCAGCCTGACAGTCCAGCATACCCGCATGCTGGGCTTCTGGCCCCACTTCCTGGGCTAAAGGTGGACGGCCCAGTCTACGCACCGGTCTATTCCTCCATCCTTCCATCCTCCTCCTCTCGAGCAGCTGCTGTGCTAACTGGCCTGTCACTGCACCCCTGAACTAAGCCAGTCTTCCTGCCAGCCGGCTAGAGGTGAGATGAGAGGTCAGGACCGACCAGCTGCGAGAGGTCTGCAGGGCGTCTGCTCTGGGCTGCACCCCAGCACTCAGGGTGGAGCAGGAGAAGGATGCGGCGAAGTTGCTGAGGACACAGGCCTCACTCCCCCCGCCCCCAATACTCAGGGCTGGCTTCCCTCCCTCTAGTGCTTCTGTGGCCCAGCCTCCCTGGCAGAGAGTGTGACTGCTGGGAGGTGGGTCTTCCAGGGAAGCCCCCCAAGTTTTGCTGCAGGTGAGGGTCCCCCAGAGGGTGGCAGAATGGAGGCTGCTCTAGTGTCACAGTCCCACCCTCTCCTGTCCACACTCCCACCTTTGGGGGCAGCAAGAGAGATGGCAAAGAAGGTTCCTCAGAGTGGGGAGGCGTGCTGCAGTCTGGGAAACATCTTTATGGCAGGCAGGTGCAGGCTCAGGGTTGCATGGTTGAGGGAGCAAGGAGGCTGAAGAGTTGCAGGCTAGGGAACAGGTAACCCACCCAGACCCATTCAGCTAATGTACTTGGGGAGCAGGACAGAAAAAAAGAGGAACCCCCCACCCCCGTTCCCATCCCCCAACCATGACTAAAGAGAGGGAAATCTCAGGACGACATCCTGCAAAGTGAAAAACATCTCCCACCTTTTATCTTGGTAGCTTTTGATTACACACATCCGAGCCCTACTCCCTGCAAGCTCTGTAAGGAGATTGAAAACCACTGACTTATCATATGTGCAAATTCCTAAGGGGGGAACTGAGATGCCCTCCCATCTCTCCTGACCCTCAGAAGGGGGTGCACCCTGCTCCCCATTGTGACTCTGTCCCCACTAAGTTTGATGGAGGGCTTCCAAGATCCCAGCCTGAAGCCCAGCCCTCGTGTGCGTGAGGGATAAAGCAGCCCCGCCAAGCTCCATGCCCTGGTTTGCTTTTCACTTCTTGCCCAAATCCAGAAAGTCTCTGACACAAGCCCATCCCAAGATAGATATTGGAGGTGCCTTCAGTGATTCTAAGGCAGTGTCAGTGTGGAAAGAAAGTGTCCTGGGGTGGGGCTGGCTGGCACAGAAGGCCACAGAGGGCGGCTTCTGGAGCTCCACAGAGGGTGACGCCTCATGGGGTCCAGGCTCCCTGGGGCCCATCTGCTTACTCCCTTCAGGTGCATCCTCAATCGAGCTCTGTCTCCGGCCGAAGCATGAATGGCCTCGAGGTGGCCTCCCCAGGTCTGACCGCCAACACTTCCCTGGCCACAGCTGAGCAATGCGGCCAGGAGACGCCGCTGGAGAACGTCCTCTTTGCCTCCTTCTACCTCCTGGATTTCATCTTGGCTTTCGTTGGCAATGCCCTGGCCTTGTGGCTTTTCATCCGCGACCACAAGTCGGGCACACCAGCCAACGTGTTCCTGATGCACCTGGCCGTGGCCGACTTATCCTGTGTGCTCGTCCTGCCCACGCGCCTCGTCTACCACTTCTCTGGGAACCACTGGCCGTTCGGGGAGATCCCCTGCCGGCTCACCGGCTTCCTCTTCTACCTCAACATGTACGCCAGCATCTACTTTCTCACCTGCATCAGCGCTGACCGCTTCCTGGCCATCGTGCACCCCGTCAAGTCTCTCAAGCTCCGCAGGCCCCTCTACGCCCACCTGGCCTGTGCCTTCCTCTGGGTGGTGGTGGCCGTGGCCATGGCCCCACTGCTCGTGAGCCCACAGACCGTACAGACCAACCACACGGTGGTCTGCCTGCAGCTGTACCGGGAGAAGGCCTCCCACCACGCCCTGGTGTCCCTGGCCGTGGCCTTCACCTTCCCGTTTGTCACCACGGTCACCTGCTACCTGCTGATCATCCGAAGCCTGCGGCAGGGCCCGAGGGTGGAAAAGCGCCTGAAGAACAAGGCTGTGCGCATGATCGCCATGGTGCTGGCCATATTCCTGGTGTGCTTCGTGCCCTACCATGTCAACCGCTCGGTCTACGTGCTGCACTACCGCGGCCGCGGCACCTCGTGCGCCGCCCAGCGCGTGCTGGCCCTGGGCAATCGCATCACCTCCTGCCTCACCAGCCTCAACGGGGCGCTCGACCCGGTCATGTACTTCTTTGTGGCCGAGAAGTTCAGAGATGCCCTGTGCAAACTGGTCTGCGGGAAACGGCTCTCAGGCCCGCCCCCCAGCTTTGAAGGCAAAACCAACGAGAGCTCGCTGAGCGCCAGGTCGGAGCTGTGAGACCAGGGAGGGGCACCCGCGCCAGGATGTGGTGCCACCCAGACCCACGAAGGAGAAATCCACCTCTTCTCCAGCTCATCCCCTGACCTTTTCCCTCCAACCATGAGAAAAGAAACTGGAAGCTCGGGGCGTCACTGTCTTGTCCCCCCACCTCCCCGGGTGAGACCCATCTCCCACATCCAGCTCCAGCCGTGGCAGTTTTACCACCGTGGCAGCTTTCTGTGTACCACCGGCCATGTGTGAAAGGCTGAAGGCCATGGAGGCACAGACCCCTCAGAGGGAGAGCTGGTGCTTAGCTGCTGCCCCTCTGCAGACTGCACTGTCCCCCGCCCCCACTACAGCAACCAGATACTCGGTGACTTCATCTGCAGCAAGGCGATGGGGGTGGGGAGGAGGTCCAAGGATCCCTCCCCAACAATGAGTGTCTTTCTTCCCCAAGTGCCTCCTGCTAGGCTCTCAGCCTCTTTCCCACTGGAGAGAGGCATGGGGGTGAGGCTTGACAGAAAGATTCCCCTGGCAGGCAGTGGCAAATAACCCCCAGAAAAAGAGAGGGGGTGAGGGGGAGAGCTGGATATTTCCTAGGAAGTGCAAGAAAGGGCTTTGAGGTCCCGTTTGCCGGTGACTGGGCCAGGAGACTTGTGTATTAAAGGGGTACAAAACCTACATTTGATTGCTGAGCGCTCCAAGTACATTCCATGCAGGTCAGCAGGTGACCTCCAGGGAATGTGGCCCATGAGCTCCGTGTGGGGTTCTCCACCCTCCCGCTGGAAACCCACAAGCAGATCTGGCCTGACAATCCCGGGAGCTTCTTCCAGGTGATTCCATGCAGACCTGCTTCCTCTGGAGTCTAGCTCGGGCACCCTGCAGAGGTCATGGTCACAAAACTGGAGTTTTGTTACCATCCAAGGACACAGAGTAGGGAGAAGGGCCTGGTGTGTGAGCCTGTCTCCCGCTAACTCCGTCCCAACAGCGGGTGTCCTGACCTCAGTACCTCCTCAGTAACCACCACCAGCCTTGGCGTCGACCAAGCTGGAAGCTCTCTCACTTTACTGGGTGGTATGGAAGACACTAACGATCTTGGGTGGCTGGAGATCAGGCACTGCGGCAAGAAAGAGAGGCATGGAATTGAGAGGTGCTGAGAAGCCAGAGGGGAGACACAGGGAGCCCTGGGCCTGGCCGGGAGGAGGTGGCAGGGATCCCTACTGCTCTGTGGAGTGGGGAACAGGGGAGAAGGTGGCAGTTGTGCCTGCTGTTGGCGCTGCAGAGAACTGCATTGGGAGGGAGCTCAGTGGCATTTTGAACCTTGGGGATGACTGAGTCGGACGTGTAGAAAAGGAGAAGGGGGTGGCTAAAGCAGCAGGCTCTTGCTCCAGTGGGTGGCCAGGTGCCTTCCCTAAGAAAGAAGAGGGGTGTGCAACAGGACTGCCTCTAGAATCTACTCCTGAGGCAGTAAGAGGTACCATGGGTGTAGGACAGATGTGGGAAATGAGACGGAGAGCAAAGGAACTGCTGGGGGAAAAGTGACCAGTGAATTCACAAATGCACTGGGGCCCCCTTCAGCCAAACTACAAGGAGGGAGGTGGAAGTCTGGGGTCAGCAGCAAGGCATGGCCAGCTTGCTGTGCGACCCCACATGCGGCTCCAAGCTCCTCCTAAGACTGCTCTGCCTTCCTCGAGGTTGCCTTCTGTCAACTCCAGTCCTGGCCATCAGCCTGCATGCTCTCTCTCCAGCCTTGTGAATTCTTATCAAGTGTCTGTGTGGAAGGAGGGGTGCTCCCAAGTAGTGCTCAGGGGCCTGAAACATTCCTGGTGATATTTGGCCAACAGGGCTGGACCCTTCAATGGTGGACCATATCTGGTGGTGCTTGGCTGTCCAATACTATGTTGGGGAATCAAACTCAGGTCCTTGAGCATCATCCCTGACCCCTTAGCTGTCTCTCAGGCCCCATTCAGTTTCATTTCTTTTTTTTTGTTTTTGGGTCACACCTGATGATGCTCAGGGGTTACTCCTGGTTCATGTGCTCAGGAATTACTCCTGGTGGTGCTCGGGGGACCATATGGGATGCTGGGAATTGAACCCAGGTCAGCCGTGTGCAAGGCAAACACCCTACCCACTGTCAGCTTCATTTCTTACCAGCAGGTTTTGGTAAGACAAAAGGCCATGGACAAGACACAGGCTCCTAAGCCCAGCTGATGGGGACAGGGTTGAGTTCTCCTATCCTGGACCGACCTCTCACCTGCCCGCATTCTTCACGAAGCCCAGGTCAGCCAGCTCCGCATCACACAGCTCACAGCGGAAGCAGCCCGGGTGCCAGTTGTTGTTCATGGCCTTGATGACTCGGCCGATGATGAACTCACCTGGAAGAGAGAGGTCTCTGCTCACCTGGGTGGGGCACCAGCCGCCCTGCCTCTCTCTGAAGGACTTTCCTGAGCCAGGTCCCAGGAGCCCTCTGAGAGCTGGGCAGGCCATGTTTGCAGGGGTTTGGAGCTGGTGCTCAGAGAGTGGGGGTGAGGGAGGAGCCCCCTGCCCCCGACTCCCCAGGCCCGAGGACTGTGCTGCGCCAGCTCTTACCGCAGGATCCACAACATGGAGCAAACAGCATCTGGAAATCGTGTTCACAGTACTTTCGGCCTTCGAACTGCAAACAGGACCAGCAGAGAAAAGGTGACCCACCAGCGTCATTGCACAGAGCTGCTCGCTGGGCTTGGGCCCATCAGGCCCTGCCCTGGGTCAGGCTGGACATAGCGCCTCTTTGTATAAGGGCTAAGGCTGCAGGGGGAGGGGCACCCACCCCTCCTCCAGAGAGGATTTCCTGGGGCAGGAGGCTCGAGGAGCTGCAGGGTAAGAGGGACAGAACTGAGACAGAGGGTATTCAGATGGAGAGAGTGTCAAGCCCTGGGTTCGAGGACGGGAGGAAGCTGGAAGGCATAAAGGGCGAGGGTCTCGTGGAAACTGGGCACTCACTTGGAAGGCCACTTCTCACAGATGCTGCCAAGGATCATGGGCCTGGCTGGTCCTGGGAGCAAGGGGAGGGCTGGGAAGTGGGGTGAGGGGCGCATGGGCCGGGAGGGCGGGATGAAGTTTGGAATGTTTGTGTCCTTCTGCTCAATTTCCTGTGTTTGCCACGTGTGAGAAAGCCGTTTCCCCCAGAGGCCATACAAGACGCAGGGAGAGGAAAGAGAAGGGGGGCACAGAGGAAGAGTTTGGGGTGACCCTGAGAGGGAATTCTGATTCCTCCCGCCAGGGGAGCCAGTGTGGACACCAGCGGGTAACCGAACTCGGAGCCAGCTGGACCGTGGGACCTCTGCACTTTTCTTTAACATAATTTTTTCCCCTTTTTAAAATTTTCTTTTTGGGTCACACCCAGCAATGCTCAGGGGTTCCTTCTGGCTCTGCACTCAGGAATTACTCCTGGCAGCGCTTGGGGGACCCTATGGGATGCCAGGAATTGAACCCGGGTCGGCTGCATGCAAGGCAAATGCACTCCCTGCTGTATTATCGCTCTGTTTCTAACACGTTTATTTTCTTTGCAAGAAATGTGACTTTTAGGGATGGAGAAATATACTGGGGTTAACTCACTTGCCTTGCATAAGGTTGACTCTGGTTGGTTTGATGCCAACAACAGCACATAGGTGCCTCTGATTTACCAGGACTGATCTCTGAGCACAGTCAGGTGGAACCACTGAGCATCTCTAGGTGTGTCCCCCAAACAAACTTGGCTCCCTCTTCTTGACTGTCCAGTCTTATGAGTTTGCAACTGGTAAGTGTCCTACCCAGTAGCTGATTGAGGTAGCAGGAGTTTAGATCCCATTCAGCAATGGGGATTTCCTGAGCACCTCCTGCATGCAGCCTTGGGGTGCCTGAGCTCCAATCATGCATCTCTTCCCTGACCCACCGCCCTCATAGATGGCCAGCATTTCCAGGAGGCACCATCAGACGGACACCTGCTTCACTCTGACTCGGTAGATGACATCCCACAGCCCCCCATCAGCCAATCCAAACGTCTCTGTCCTTGAAATCCAGCCTCTGGACACTGGCCACGACAGACACCAGGGGTGTGTGACAGAACTGAACAACGGACTCTGGGTGGGCTGGTCTGTACTGCGGGACAGTTACTATGGTGTAAATGATACTGTGGCCCACGGGTCAGTGTGGGTTGAGAAGAGAAGGGCCCGTATGATATTTCTGTATAATATAATATAATACTCATGTATAATATTCCCACCACTAAGGTACAATAGTGACAAGTAGCAGCAGATGTCAGAAGCATAGATATAGTAAAATGCAATAAAATAATTAGGGGGGGTGGTAAGTTTTGAGTATCTATTACCTTGGTTTTAAATAAAGTTGTATCTATTCCAAGTTTATATCATTACAAACAATTTTCTGTGTGGTATTTGGGACAGAACCCAAGGCCTCACACATGTGTGTTATGTGTTCTACCACTGAACCAAACCCCTGGTTGTTATTTAGTTCTTTGGGCCACACCCAGCTTGCTATGTGGCTCTGTGCCTAGGGGGTCACTCTAGGCAAGACTTGGATACTATCTGGAGTCCAGGGACCTGAAGGTTGGTCGGCTGCATACAAGGTAAATGCTCTGTCCAGTGTACTAATGCTGCACCCCTTCACTTAGCTTTGAATAACGACCCTGGTTAACAGATAGTTGATGAGACTATGGAAAATTTAACAAATTGCTCTTACGAGTCACAGGGGGCAGTCTAAGTCCCTTGACTTTCTTCAGGATTGTTGCAACAATCCGCTTCCGATTCCTCCTGGTTTTCTAGCTCTGGCCCTGGGTCCGCTCACTTCTGAGCACAGTAACAGGACTGTTCTATCCAAATTTTGGAAAGAGATTGTGACTGTTGTACACCCTGCTGTGAATTTTCTGGAGTGAAATATTAAGGCCCAAACAAAATCCCGTTTCCTGCTACTGCCTCTCCTTTTCTCCTTCTAGCACAACTGCTTCCCAAGGCTTCTCATATACCCTGCATGCTCCCACCACAGGGCCTTTGCATTGACTGTGCCCTTTGCATTGGCTGTGTCCTTTGCTGGGTGCCCTCTCTGCACATGCAAGGCTTCCTCATCAACTTCAGATCTGTTGAGACATTACGCATCTCCAGGCTCCTCGAGTCTGCTTAGACCAGAGAATACAACGTGTTTTCATTCTGTTACTATCTGATGCCCTGAGAAGGTGAGTAGCATGGCTTAGGGGTTTTGCACCAAAAGCCTCCCAGAGTCTGACTAGTGGAAGTTGCATAAACAGGACTTTCCTCAGCCCCCATGGCCACAGGAGAGCCTTAGTCTGTTCTCGGAGGTGAGGGAGGGATCAACACGTAGCTAGCAAGGTTCTGTGTGAGCAAGAGAGCGGCTCAGCTCAAGGTCTGGCCTGACTGTCCCATAGGGCACTGGCCCTGAGAAGGCCGCTTATGAGCCTCCCTGGTCCAGAAGGCAGCTGTGAAGGGTCCTGGGAACAGCTTACCTCATAGAAGAGACCCTCAGGGAATGGCCGGAAGCACTGGGCACACACGAAGCAGTGCTCGTGGTAAAGTTCTCCATTGCTGTTGACGATGCGCTCAGCAGGGGTGAAGTGGGCCTGGCAGCGCTGGCACTCGGCATTGGCCAAGGCATTGGACATGTTGCTGGGAGGGAAAAGCAACAGGAAGGTTAGCACTGGAAAGGGCAACGGGGGAGGGGTAGACGGGGCTGCCTCCCTATGCATTCAAATGCTTTTCTTTCTGTTTTTTTTTTTTAAATTTTTAAATTTCGGGTCACACCCAGCAATGCTTGGGGTTACTCCTGGCTCTGAACTCAGGAATCACTCCTGGCGGTGCTCACGGGAACATATAAGATGCTGGGGAATCGAACCCGGGTCAGCCACGTGCAAGGCAAATGTCCTACCTGCTGTATTATAGCTCCGGCTCCTCAAATGCCTTTTTAAGAAAACCTGCTATCTTCTTCCTGGTGACTATGTCCACACTGTAATCACTCAGGCCAAGCTGTCTGCCACTGCCTGTCTGCCACCGCTCCCCCCACTTTCCCCCCCATGGTGTGAATGTGCTAAGTGCTAGTGCCTGCCAGAGGTTGCTGAATGCCTTCCCAGGTGACAATCCTACAGGACCAAAACAGTCTCCATGGCACAGATGACCTGTCACAGCTTGGCGAGCATGCACGAACTGCTGGAAAACTGCAGTAGACACAGGCAAAGCTGAGATTAGAAATCAGCGCCCTCCCACCACTCACTCCCTGGTCCAAGTTCATAGGGCCCATAAAGGAGTCAAGGTTGGAGCCCAATTTGGCCAGACTGTAATGGTTCTTTCCTCGGGACCATAAATTATTTCAAATCCTCTGCCCCTCCCCAGCCAACACATCAGGTGTGAGTCTGAGCTTTGGGATGGGAACATGGTGGGCAGAAAATCGCTTCATCTCCTCAACCCTGAGGAGCAACTGTTGTGACCCGGAACTATCCGGCACAATGTCTATACTGCGTCCGCCCAGGGTACCTGTGGCAAAGCCTAGAGACCGCTTGTGGGGTTCAGTGGGCTGTGCCATGTGCCTGGTGCCCAGGGCCTTTGCCACCACAAGGAGAGCCAAACAGGCTTTTAATCCCAGGTGTCAACTACAGTGAACTGGTGGTGGCCTTAGGATGACTGGATGAGAAGGCTGGTCAGGTTCAAGGTGGCGAGACACATCGGTTGGCAACGTTTGCTGGCAGAGGGGCATGGCTCTGCTGACCACTTGGAGATGTCTCAGCTGCAGGCTCTGGGGAACTGAGTTCCATCCCTCCCTCTCTGTCATAGCACCACGGGAAGTTCTGAGCATGTGACACTTGGAGGAGAGCTGGGTGTGGTTGCAGAGCTGGGAGGAGGTGCTGCCTCCTCAGGCCTGCGGGCACTGGGTCTATATTGGGACAGCTGCTGCCATGTGGACATGGGCTGGGAGCTGGGAAGAGGCAGGCAACCCCCAAACACCTGCCACACACACACACACACACACACACACACACACACACACACACACACACACGAAGTCACGCCAGGCAGGCAGGATTCTTTCTGCTTTGGCCTTGTGGTGGGACCAAAGCCCAGTCCTCTGTGTCTCAGGCTGCAGGGCCCAGGAAGAGGGAGCGGGGCAAAGGCCAGGATGAAAGGGAAGCTGTGTCCAGCGCCACAGTTTCCTGAGACCCGGTGGCTGGTCTCCAGGAGGTGGACTGGGCAGGGCGGCCCCAGGGAACTGGCTGGGACGTCGTCAGCGTGGCCAGGGTTTCCTGCCTAAGAACACTGTGAACCTGGAGGCCTTTTCCTCCAGGGCACACGCCCCTGGGGGAGGGCGGCTCCACACTTGAAGGAGAACAGCACCTTCTGGGTCTTGGTACAGCCAGCAGTCAAGAGGAAGTCAAGTCCTGTGACTGGAGGTCCAGAGGACCAGAAAATGAAGCCGAAGTGAGGATTCGAATCCAGCTCCCTGGCCTCATCTTGCGCACGCAGCCAACTGAGCACAAAGCAAGCCCGTCTTCCCTTTGTCCTCGCAGGTCTGGGCCCCTCAGGAACTCACAGGCCAGCTGTGTCTGGACAGTAGCACCTTCTGCCAAAGCCCAGCTCTTGGGTGGCCTCCCTGCGGCACCTGCCACTCTGCTGTCATTCCGCAATCTCCATCAGCTCCCGCCCTCCTCCAATCAGCTCTGCTCCATCACCCCAGTGGGCTGGGACCTGTTTCCTGCTGGAACCCTATGAGTCCCTCCCTTCTCCCCCTCTGTTTTTCTGGAGAAGGAAAGGAGTCCTCGTCTCCTCTCCTCCCCTTCTCTCCCCTTCCTTCCCCTCCCCACCTCTTCTCTCCTCTCCTTTTATTTTTGGGTTTATGAAGAGTTCCCTGCCAGGTTCTTAGTCCTCTCAGGTCAAGATTTTAGCATCTATCTCCATACTTCACCTGAGTCCTGGCCACAAGTGGGCAGAGTTTGGGGTATCACCATCCTCCAGTACTGCCTGTCTATCCTAGCTTAGGGCAGGAAACTCTCCAGTTTCCTATGGCTGGTGGTCCATGCCACCCTGCTTGGAAATACCAAAAGCACTCCCACCTAGATCTTCTCTCTGGAGAAAGACAGAAGCATAGACAGACAGACAGGCAAATAACTGTGCCCAACAACTAGATCCATCGTGGAGACAATGTGTCCTGTAAAAGAGGCAGTGAGAGAGCAGAGTCCAATAGGTCCCTTCCACACATTCCAGCTCACACAACCCACAGACAGCAGCTGGGGGACCCCAGAAAGAGCGCCAGCTTCTCTAGATGTTCAGTCCTCATCTCTACAGAGGTGTGCCAGAGGAATGGAAGCCACCTGGCAAAGCTGAACTGAAGAACTTGGCTCACAACATGTTGCACAAGCAGCTAAGTGTGGGATAAAGGAGTTGTTGTTTCTTGCCGTTCTGAGCCTTTCAGAGTCCCTTCACTCAAGCCCAGTCCAAGGAAAGGCTCAGAACTGCAAGAGGGCAAAGGGCGGGAGCCACAAACATTCCACATTCTGCATCGCACATTCCGGCTGAGCACAGGGAGCACAAAGTCTTCCCAGTAATTCCCCAAGGAGTTAATCCTGCCTCACCCCAGCTGGACAGAGCACTTGTGTGAGCACGCTCGCGCGTGCATGCGCACACATACACACACACACTCTCTCTCTCTCTCTCTCTCTCTCTCTCTCTCTCTCTCTCTCTCTCTCTCTCCTTTCTTTCTCTCTCTCTCTCTATTACACATACTTGACATACACACACATACTCTCTCTCTTACACATACACCACACACACACACACTCTCTCTCTCCTTTCTTTCTCTCTCTCTCTCTTACACATACTTGACATACATACACACGCATACTCTCTTTCTTACACATACACCACCCACACACACACACACACTCTCTCCTTTATTTCTCTCTCTCTCTCTTACACATACTTGACATACATACACACACATACTCTCTCTCTTACACATACACCACACACACACACACACACACACACACACACACACACACACACTTCCAAGAATATGCCCGGCCTCCTGGAAGTCAAATCGCAGAACTGGGGGAGAACACAGCCATCTAGAGACCAGTTCCCCTTCCCTAACTTCTCCCCCCCAATGCCCCCCGTCCTCTATCGATCATTCTCAGTCACGACAGTTAACACAGCTTGTTTCCAGATCTAAGAATGTGGCAAGAAAGTGGAGTCCAGCAGCCCAGGTACTCTGTGGGAGACGGCCCTCGGCGCTGACTGTCATTAGCAAGCCCCTGTGTCCTTCTTGCTCCTTGGCTGCGGTCTAGAGTTGCCTCCTTCCGTGGATTCCCTCCCCAGCAGGGCCCATCAGTCCTGGATTACCCACTTTCCTCAACTGTGGCTCACTGCATGGGATTCTGAATCCTCTGGGTGCTAAAAAAAGGGGGGGGGGGTTTCCATTCTAGTCCGGCCACAATCAGGGGAGTTACTTGGCCTGCAAAGCCTCAGGGTCCCCACCCCAGCAATGGGCTTGTCAGACCCATAGCATCATGCATGTCCCTGAGGGGAGTCTGCTACCTCCTGGGCACAGCTCCATTGTCCCAGCTCCCCACTCCCCACCTGGCTCTGTCCCTTCCCCCTGACCTCTCAGAAGGCTTTCGGCTTGAACCTGCTGTCCCTGGAGGCCTGCCTGACCACACAGTACTAGAGACCTCACTGGTGGTGCAGTAACCAGCTCTCTGCTTCCTTTACTC
Organism: Sorex araneus; assembly: GCF_027595985.1. Taxonomy (NCBI): domain Eukaryota; kingdom Metazoa; phylum Chordata; class Mammalia; order Eulipotyphla; family Soricidae; genus Sorex; species Sorex araneus. The sequence continues at coordinate 189,053,033 of NC_073313.1, forward strand.
TAGGGTGCCCATCCCCTTCTCTAAGCTCAGTATTCTCTCCCCTGATTTATCCCCAACCTCCTTCTCCAAGACCCCCACTTGTCACGATGATGCCCCAGAACTCCAAGCTTGTTTTCTCCCCAACATCTATTAACTATTTCCTCCAGAGAGGCCCCGGGGAGCCTCAAACTCTCTGGTCTTGGAGGCCTTTCCCCTATCCCCGAGGCTTGATGGGGATACCCATCATCCAAGTCCTCCCCTTACACCTCCTCCACCTCATTTTTATTCACTTTCAGAGATGCCTTGAGGCCTGTCCTGAATCCCACCAATCTCACTTAGCTGTGTCTAAAAGAATTTAACCAGGATTTTTTTTTTTTTGGATCACTGTGAGATACAGTTACAAAACTTTCATGTTTGAGTTTCAGTCCTACAAGGATCGAACACCCATCCCTCCACCAGTACACATTCTCCAACTCCAATGTCCCCAAGATTATCCCCTCATCCCCTTTCCAACCCTCCCCCTGCCTCCATGGCAGACAATCTCCCCTATACTCTCTCTTCATTTTGGGGCATTACGGTTTGCAACACAGACACTGCGAGGCCATCGCGTTTGGTCCTTTATCTCCTTTCAGCACCCGGGGTGAGGAATGTTTAAGGCCATGCTCTTGGATGCCCCAACTGGCTCCTCCATAGAGCAATAAGAGATGCTCCTCCAAAAGCAATAAAAGATGGCCCATCTGCAAGCAGGGACGGGAGGGGGGGGGGCTCCGGGGAGAGCCCTGTCCAGCTGCCGCCCCCTCTCAGCCCCCTCCCCAGGAACACGCCTCCCAGGAGCCGTCAAACTCCTTCCCCCTCGCCGCCCACCCACGCGCTGTCCCCACACCCCTCGCCGTCGTCGGAAGGGCCAGGCCGGGTGTCCGAGGAAAGGCCCAGCGCTGCAGCTTTCCGGCCATTGTCCGGCGCCGACCCCGCCCGGCCCCGGCCACCTACCCGGGCGCGGAGGGAGGAGGGCTCTGCCGGTGCTGGCGCCGCCTGTACAGCCCAGACGCGGCCAGCGCGCCCAGCCGGGCCGTCATGGCCAGGGCCTCGTCGGGGTGGTCGCGCCGCGCGGGGGTCCGTCGTCGGAGCCCCCTCGCCCGTCCCCTACGTCCCGGGCTTGGGGAGCTGCAGCGGCGGGGGCGCGGGGCGCACCCCGCGGGACGGGAGCTCACGTTACACACTGCGATCTGCCAAGGGCAGCCGAGTCAGCGCCGAATAGAGAAGGATATTGTTCGCCCGCGGGGGCAGTGAAAGCCGAAGCGGGCCAGGAGTGGGTCGAGCCTGGGAAGGGGACTCACGGGGAAGGTCCCAAATGGCAGAGGCGAGGACCATGGTGATGACAGGACAGGATGCTTGCCAGGTCCACCCCCAACCCCGGCGCCCCCCCCACCGCCCCCCACCTCCGGGTGGACAGGAGCTTGGGAGGAAGCCGCAAGCACCCTGGGCATGCTAGGAGTGCTGCAGGATCTAGGAACCTGTCAAGAAGCTGGGGAGCGAGCGCCACCCATGCCACATTCTGTCTTGACTCCTTTCTTCAGAGCCTGGAGCTCCCCAGAGCACTTCAGAAGATCCAGAATGGGTAGTTTTAATGCCCTGCACCTGACCAACAAAGAGCACCCAAAAGAAATCCTTGCCGTCAAAAAGGAGAGCACTGATGTTCCCCCGGTTTGTCAGTAGGAGAGCCGCAGCCGCTCCCACTTTACATGTGTTTGACCCGAAAGAGATGGCCCGAGTTGCTGGGGTCCAGCAAGGTCGGCATCTGAACAGTGACTTCTGCTGGCTAAGCAGGCATCACTGTCAGCAATAAAATGAAGATCCAGAGAATGCACAAAATCTTTAACATTGATCCATTTTCCTGACAAAGCTTCAATCCCTGATTGAAGATGAGCAGTATCTTCCTGTGTTTCCCAAGAGAAAAAGATGGGAGCCATTCCCTTGAGCAGGATGCTGGCCCTCCTACTCTGGTGGCGTGGAGCGACTGGTCTGCACACAGATACCAGGACCCTACACATCCTTGGCCCGCAAAACCGAACATGAAGAAGCACTCATTTAGCCATCCTGGGGGGCAGACCCCAAAAGTAGTTAGTTGCATTGCATGCGGTATAATTTATAAATGCGATGCTATTCCAAGATACCAAACACTGATTAATTCTGTAAATATGTTTTTCGAAGCTGGTTCCAAGGACTAAAGGGCATAGAAAGGCCAAGTCTGGAGGAGCTCACAGTAAAGGTACCATTCCTTGCTTCAGACACAGATACTGGAATGTTTGAAAAAGTTGATGTAGAAAAGACTTCCTTTTTCATTTTTTAAGGGGGAGGTCATACATGGCTGTACTCAAGCCTTAATCCTGGCAGCCTGTGGAGGACCATATGAGGAGCTAGGGATTGAACTATGGCTGACTGAGTGTAAGGCAAATTCCCTGCTCACTATCTCACCAACCCCAGAAAAGACCTTATAGCAACTTCTAAGTCAATGTCCTCAGGCCTCACCTTACTCTATTTCATCATCCCAAACTCTGCTTCCCATGGGGAAAGCCTGGACACTAGGACACAGCGATTTTTCCCCAGAGACACAGTGTCACAAATCACCATCACCACCATCATCATCATCATCACCATCATCATCATCATCATGGTATTTTGGCCTTTGCACCACATCCTAAAACCAGGGATTACTATGGTCCTATGTTCAGGGATCACTGTTGGCAGTGCCTGAAAGACCATAAGCAGTTCCAGGGATTGAACTCAAATGGGATATGGGCAAGGCTCGTGCTTTCTGGCCACTGTACTTTCTGGCCCCTCACAATCCTTATTAATAAATGAAGTTCAAAATTATGAAACATTCATCAATCAAAAAATTGGTCACTGTAAAAGGGAATCCGAGAGACCCTATTTGAGAAATTGAGAGGTTGAGAGTTTGATTCAGCCCAAATCCTGGCACAAGCTTGCTCCTTTGTTTTGAAGTCTGCCTTGCAAGGATATGTGTGTGTGTGGCGGGTGTGGCACATCAGCTCCCCAGTCAAGAGGACACAGTTATAAAACCACAGTAAGAATGATGTCTGTCAGCAACAATGGCAGAGCAAGAACCTCTGAAAGCCCATCCTTCCTTAAAAGCAATGAAAACACTAACATAATTGTCCTAATATGCTTTTTTCAGAGCCATGAAAAGTAAGGCTAACAGAAAGCCAAGAAGCATTTGATCTAGAGAAACAGATGAATCTTGTAAGTGTAGTGAATTTTATGGTATTTTAACTTTCTTAGTCCTTAATTCCTACTCTCTAATTCTGTGGCTGCCATGAAAAATGATAGTCCATAGTTCCAATAATGGGGGAACAGGCAGTGTTGTAGCTCTTTCAAGTCTTCATTCAATCAAATCTTATTAGTTGATCTATTCTTCCCTGAAAGACCTGATTTGGTAAATTTGTCTTTATGTGGCCTCAGTCTAAAAGTTGTGAAAAATCTCTTCCTGGAGAGTGTTTCTTTTTTTTTTTATTAGTTTATTTTTAATTAGAGAGTCATCGTGAGGGTACAGTTACAGATCCATACATCTTTGTGCTCATGCTTCCCCCATACAAAGTTCAATAACCCATCCCTTCACCAGTGCCCATTCTCCACCACCCGTAAACCCAACATCCCTCCCCCCTTCCCCAGTCTTGTCTCCCCCCACCCCACCCTGCCACTATGGCAGGGAATTCCCTTTTGTTCTCTCTCTCTGATTAGGTGTTGTGGTTTGCAATAAAGGTATTGAGTGGCCATTGAGAGTGTTTCTTAAATGTATCTCCATCACTGCTTTCTATGATACTATAGCTGCCACTAACATAGGCAATAGAATAAAGTTGGGGCAAACAATCTGTTAATCAAAAACCTTACGAGGAAAAACTGAGAGGGGGCCAGAGTGATAGTACAGGGGGTAAGGTGCCTTTCAGTTTGGTCCCTGGAACCCTATATGGTACTCTGAGCCTCACCAGAAGTGATCACTGAACACAAAAGTCTAAACACTACTGATGTGGTTGCCTCAGAAGGAAGGAAAGAAAGAAGGAAGGAAGAAAAAAAGGAAGGAAGGAAGGAAGGAAGGAAGGAAGGAAGGAAGGAAGGAAGGAAGGAAGGAAGGAAGGAAGGAAGGAAGGAAAGGTGAGAGGGATGGAGGGACAGAGGGAGGGATGGAGGGAGGGAAGGAAGGAAGGAAGAAAGAAAGGAAGGCTGAGAAATAAGATGCCTTTTAGGGCATTTGGATTAAAAACTGACATAATACTGGGAATCTATAAGAAAGCCTGGACTAGAGCAATAGCAGAGCAGGTACGGCGTTTGTCTTACATGCAGCCAACCCGGGTTCAATTCCTCCGCCACTCTCGGAGAGCCCAGCAAGCTACCGAGAGTATCTTGCTTGCACAGCAGAGCATGGCAAGCTACCTGTCATGTTTCTGATATGCCAAAAGAGTAACAAGTCTCACAATGGAGATGTTACTGGTTCCCGCTCGAGCAAATTAATGGACAATAGGACGACAGTGCTACAGTGCTATAAAAAAGCCAAAAACTGGCTGTGTGCATGCCTGAGAAGGTCTAAGCTTTTGGTGGACCTTTAGGGCTGTGCAAAGAGGAAATGAATGCTAAGGAAGAGTTAGTGCAAATTTCGTAGTTGAATGTTCAAAGTGTGCCCATAGTCCTCAGCAAATGTTGGGAAATTTCTTAGTTTTAGGCATTCAAGAAAATATTGTTCAGCCATTAGCTGGTTACTAAACTAACCAAGCAGAGACTTCGGTGGCAAATGACAGAAGCACATTATGTTATTCTGGAGTTGAAAAATTTCTGGAGTTGAAAAAAGATACTGAAGCTATCGTTTGCATTAACGGAGAAAAAAATCTGAAATAAAAAATATAACCTCTGCCTTAATAAACTAGAAAGAGATGAGGAAACTAACCCAAAGTAAGATAAGGTTGGAAAGAGCAGCAATAAATAGAAATTAGAGAAAAAAACAGAAAATCAATAGTCCAAAAGTTAATTTTCTGATGAGGTCAACAATGTCAACAAACCTTTAGCTGGATTGGTCAAGGACATAAAAAGACTACTCAGATGCTCAAAATTTGAAATAAAAGAAGCCACTATATTTAGTGAAATTGAAAAGATTTCAATGAAATACTCTGAATTGTGTCAATTACAATAGCATTTTATAAGAAATATATATTTAGAGGACTAAATAAATATTTCTTATTTATATTTAGCCTCCATCCACAGTTCCCCCAAATCTTGAAATTTCCTATATATTAATATGAAAAATGTGCTCTTTTTATGTAAATGGGATAACTTTGGGGGAAGCACTCGATATGGGACCTAATTGTAGAGAAGCCAACCATATGACAGATGATTAGAACTTCCCGTTCTATTCCCGGGCTTCTAGGGAAGGATACTGCAGATTGTCTTCAGTTGTCAGTAACCAATGACTTAATCAACTGAACCTATGCAATGATGACTCCACTAAAAACTCAAAAAGTGTTCAGGTTTGAAGAGAGTGGCATTTGTGGTGAGGGCTTGGAAACTCAATGTTCTTTCCCCAGACCTTGACATTTGCATTTGTTCAATCTATTTAACCCTGAGCAATATCTTCGCAAAAATGAGGATCTAGTGAGAAAAATGGGTTTCCTGAGTTTTATAAGTTGTTATAGCAAATGGAAGAAACTGAAAGAAGGGGATTGTGGGAACTTTTTACTTATAGTCAACAGTCAGGGGCACCTGGGCTTAAGAATAGCATCTGAAGTCTAAGACAGTCATGGAAATCTTGAACTGGTGACAGATTAGTCATGAATAAGTAACAAAATGAGGCTGACATCTAAAGTGGGGGTCGATTTGGGGATACTGAGTCTGTAACTTCCAGATAAAAGTTGGGACAGGTATGAATTTTCAAAGAAGTCTTTTTTAGTCACCAGTAAGAAGGGGGCAAAACACTTATTTTTCTTTTTGTTACAACAAAATCCCTGCAATGGCCCCCACCCATTTACATTCCAACTTTTTACTGAGATCATCTTAGTAAGACATTCCAATTATTAACAGTTGAGATACTGGGCCAGGCATCTTCTTAACCACATATCTTACGAATGATGAAGTGTTATTTCCTAATTTGCATTTCTTCACACCTAGAATGCTCCCTCACTCAGGTACCTAATCTGTAAGTTTAAGTGCATTCTTCTCTTGTTTTGCAAGAAAGATTCTGGAAATTGCAACGAGTCTATCAAAAGACAAATGCCTTGTCTCCTTTTACCTCTGCTGAAAATATTCCACTTGTCAAAATGATATAAACAAAAGGCTGCTCCAGGAGCAGAAGTGAGGAAACTGCTACGCAGAGCCCTGTTAATGTCTTCCTCCAGGCAGACCTAAGCTTTAAACTCTGGGAAAAGCTCTTTGATATTTTATTTTAATTAGTAAGTCTATAAAATATGAGATGATATCCAGGTAAATAGTACCAGAGTTGAATAAATTTCTCAGATATCCTGCTGGTATCTATGAATTGCTTGTTGGTTTAGGGAAGTCTACACATGCATACACACACACACACACACACTACACCACACTTTGGAATTAGTTCTGGAAACTCTGAACACTAACAAATTAAACAAATCTAGCTAAAATCAACAAATTCTTAAGAATACCACAAGTTATAAAAAAGTGACTCAAGAAGAAATTGAAAATACAAATAGTCCAGGAGATGTGAGATATTGGTTTAATAATAAAAGAAATTTCCACAAGGACCCAGTTTTTTTTGTTTGTTTGGGGGCAGTCACAATCGACAGTGCTTACTTCTGGTTCTGTGCTCAGAAATAATTCTTGGGAAGCTCCAGGGACTATTTGGGGTGCTGGGGATGGAACCAGGATCTGCCATGAGCAAAGCAAAAAATTCACTATCCACTATACTATTGTTCTAGTCCGTAGATAATTTTATTATTAAATTCTGCTAAGCATTTAAGCAGAAGTAAATCCAGTTTTCACAAAACCTTCTCAACATTCATTCAGGACAGAATAATTCTCACTTCATTCTGTGGGACCAGAATTTCTCTGATATCAAATCTATTCATTGCAAAAACAAATGACAAAAACAACTATAGGATTGGTGTAGGAGTTCTGTAATTATAAAACAATGACTTCAGTAGTATTATACACTATAATTCTTTAAAAAATAAATCAAAAGAAGCTATAGACCAATATGCCGTATAGACATAGGCACAAATGTCCTCAATAAAATAAGATATGCTATACCATCACTAAATAAATTGTGTCAGGAATATTGCTTGCTTGTTTTCACATCCAAAATCAATGTAATATGCATTGTTAATAGAATAAAGGGAAAGTACCGGATAAATATCTCAATAAATGCAGAAAATGCATTTAACAAAATTCAATACTTTCATAATGACAAAAAACCCCCCCAGGAAATAAAAAACACATTGCCAAAATAATAATAAAAAGAAGTTTTTTCAATCTGATAAATATTAGAGCTAATATCACACTTAATGACAAGAAACTGAAAAATTTTCCTCTAAGTATTGGAACAAGAGCAAAAGATTTGGGTTGGATAACGCAGCAGATAGGGCACTGTGGCTGACCTGTGTTCAATTTCCAGCATTCCACATAGTCCCCCGATAATGCCAGGAGTAATTAATTCCTGAGTGAAGAATCAGGAATAAGCCTTGAGCACCGCTAGGTGTGCCTCTCCCCCCACCAAAAGCAAACAAACAAACAAATAAAAATACAATATTTTATCTTGCTATTTCTTTTTAACATTTTTCTTGTTTTAATGAGGACAGTCAATCAAGAGACAGAAACAAAAGACATTCAAATTGGAAAGAAAGATGCAAAACTACTTTTGTTTGCATATTGCAAACTCATATATAGAAAATCCTAGAGCAATACTCCAACCCACACACCACAACAAAAATCAAAACAAAAAGCAACCCCAAATATAAATATCTATTGCAATATAATAAATAATTTACCAAGGTTACACAATATAAAATCAATATATAAAATTATTAGTAATGAGACACCTGAAAACAAAATTAATAGAAACTATCCCATTTACAACATCAAAAAGAATAAAGCCTTTAGGAATAAATTCAACCAAAGAAGTATAGGAGGGGCTCAAGTGATAGCACAGAGGGTAGGGCGTTTGCCTTGCACTCGGCCGACCTGGGTTTGATCCCAGCATCCCATATGGTCCCCTGAGCACGGCCAGGGGTAATTCCTGAGTGCAGAGCCAGGAGTGACCCCTGAGCATCGCTGGGTGTGACCCAAAAAGCGAAAAAAAAAAAAAAAAAGAAGAAGTATAAGAGTTACATACTGAAAACTACAAAACATGGTTGAGAATATTAACGATCTAAATAAATGATGTTCATGAATTGGAAAAGATAGTATTGTTGAGATTACAATTATTATCTCCCTGTACCAGAAAGTACAGGGGGTTAAGGTGCATACCTTGTCATGCAACCAACCCTAATTTGATTCCAGGCATAATGTATGACCCCCAGAGTATAGCCATAAATAGCTACTGAGCACCATCCAGTGAGAAAAAAAAAAGACCACCCTACCATCACATTGACATGATTTCATCACAAACCTTTCCAAAATTCTATTTTTTTCTTTTTTGTTACAGAAATAATCCTAAAATATGTATGGAAATGCAAGGGACCCACAATAATCAAAACAACTTGAAAAAGAACAAAATCATAGTACTCACGTTTCCTAATATTAAATATCTCACTATAGGACGAGAAAAGATGCTTCAGGGGTTGAAGCATTAGCCTTGATAGGGCTGACCCAGTTCAATCTTTGGAAATGCTTTGGACCTGAGCACAGTAAGACATCTAGAGTATTGAGCAGGGAGTACCTAAGTACCCTAAGTATCATCTGGTGTGGCTCAACAATCCCCTGAACCCCTGCTCTTCACACATGCTCACATACACCAACTTTGCCAAATTGCAATAATTAAAACATTGTGATATTGGCAAAAATGTTGACATGCATATCAATAGAATAGAATAATTTTTATAATTAATCCAGCACATTCATTTTTATTGAAAATCAATTTCAATCCAACACAAATTAATTTTCAACAAGGCTGCCAAGACAATTTTGTCAACATATGGTGCTATAAACACTGTATAGTCCTATGCAAAATATCACAAGTCGCTAGAGAAATAAATATTAAAACTGCACTGATACCACTTCACACTCGCTAAAAGAGTTTTAGTGAGTGTTAGTGCAGATGCTGAGGATTGGATTCTTCATGCATTTCCTGATGGATATTTTAGAAAAGCAGAAACACACTTTGAAAATCACCATGACAATTCCTCCAAAAAATTTAACAAAGTTAGCATATGACCCAACAATCTCACTCCTAGATATATACGCTCAAGAGAGATACATTTAGGAGTGTTCACAGAAGCATTTATCTTCTGTAAATGTTAGAAATTAGAAATAATTTAAATCACCACACAAACTAAATGTGGTTTATCTGTATAAGCAGTGGAATGTTATTTGGACAGAAAAGAGAATAAAATGCCAATTCCTGCTACATCATGAATGAATCTTAAAAACATTATTCTAAATGAAATAAGCCAGGGAAAATGCCATATGATAGAGTGTCTCATAAATCAGGTAAATTCATAGGTTGTCATGGCCTTGAAATTGACTACAACTCGGTGTGAGGTTTCTTTGGGGGGTGATGACAATATTCTGAATTAGTGATTTTACAGTCGGTTGACAGTACTAAAAGCCAACTAAAGGCATACTTTGGTGAATTTTGGGAGAGGGGAGAAGTTTGAGGAACAGGAGCATGTGACTTATACCTTGTGAGGATAAGACCCCAAGTTTAACGTTCTAAACTTAATGTCCTAACTCCATCATAGACTCTGGTGATCACCCGTACTATATCTCAGTGGACTCCTCCGTAGAGATGGCCCCTGATCACCCTTTTCAAAAGTGACAGAAATTGCTGAAAGCCTCTGTGAGGTAAAGGAAGATGGAGGTTGTGTGGACAGGAGTCTAATTACCCCATTCTATACTCACCAAGCATGGGACCAAGCCTGTGGCGCATGTGATCCATTTCACTGAATCACAGTTCTGTGTTGGCAGGCTAACCCCCTGAGCTCACCTTGCTGAGTCCCAGGTTCAATTTAGAGGATCTGCCCCTCACAAGCTGGACCTCTGGCCAAGGGGTATAAATTCCCGGGGTCTTAATATTCTCCCTATAGAACCATGGTCATGCTCTTTGACTGTGAGAGAGATGTGGATGATTTGAAGGTGGTAAGCTGGCACCCAGCATTCTCCCCATGCATGACCTCTCACTATGCTCCACACCCATGTTTAGGTCTTTCCCAGGCTTCAGACCTTCAGAGGCAACTACGTGCCAGTGTTTCCTCTTAGACTTGTCATAGCATCTCAAACACTTCCTGGCCCAAACTAGTCTGCATCTATAATCTTGGCATCCTCTTACACCAGAATCCTGTCATTTCAGCCCCCCAAATCCCTGAAGTTCAACTTCTCTCTTCTGTCGCTTGTCTCCTGACCAGTCCTCCTCACCATTTCTGTCTTGACAGCCTGTTCTCTGCACAGCACCTGCCTGTTCAAGTCCCAAGTGCTCTCAAGTCACTTGTGGCGTTTCACTGACTTCTTCCTGGTCCTGCTTCTCCGGTTCTGTGGAGTGCTGGAAAGTGAGGCCGTTGGCAGGGAGGCCCCCTGAGGGTGGATCTTGCAAGGATCATCCTAGTGCAGGCTGACTGGAGTGATGTGGGGGTGAACCAGGATCCAGAGATCCTGGAGAGCTGCCTTGTCATCTTGACAGGGAGCAGTGGACAAGAAGAGGGCCTGGTGTGCAGCAGAGTGATATGAAAACACCCTTGATTCTGGGATAGGAAAAATATCACTCATTCCCAGCTTGGCTTAGATTACCCATCCCTTGGCTACCTGACCCCATCCTGGGCTGTGGAGAGGTAGCGAGCCTGGCACTGACACTGTGGAGGCTGGGAAACTCCAAAGAGGGCATAAACCTCTGCCCACCATTGACTCTGAGCATGAAAACCAGCCATGAGCAAAGCATGAAAGAAAGTCACCCAAGAGTGCCAGAGGGAATCTCTGAAGGGCGGGGCCTGGTTGTCTTGTTTTTCAATTCTGGATTTTTTCCTAATTCAAGGAGGAACTGCATCATTTTAAATCCTAACAGAGTTTCTTGTTCCCTTGTCTTCCTCTGTTCTTGTGCAATTTAGTGACCAGCCTTTCTCAGACATGGGTGTCCACTGAATCCCCTGTAACAACCAGCCCTTGCATCCACTTGCCTGCTCCCCAGCATCTCTGGCTGCGCTGTGGGGCTGGCTGAACTAATGGGCCCTGAGTCTGGAGAACACCCAAGGTGAAGTGGCCCAGGAGTCAGACCTGCCTCTGGGGCTTCGATAGCTTTACTTCCGTGGGGAGTTAGGGCTGAGCCCCCTTGGGGTGACAGTTTCCCAGGAGCTTGTTCCTCCATCTTACTGGGCACAGGGTCCTGCCTGAGGTCTCCTGGTGTCTTGATGTCAGCCTGTCTTTTAGCAGGCGCATACAAGGCAGAAGAAAAGGGGAGGGGGTATAGGAGGACAGGGATAGAAGGGAACAAAATGCACCAGGATTGTGGTAGGACTTTGCTGTTTTGGGGCTCCCAGGGCTGTCTTAAGACCTAACAGTAGTCACAGTGAGCCCTGGGAATGGATTACCACGGTGTTTACCTCCTGGGTCTGGGTCACCACCCTGTCCTTCCCAGCTGCTTCCACTACTGAGTGCTGCCTACCATTCTCCAAACCCCTTTTCTCCAGCAAAGTTTCTTAGCCTACAAACACCGAGCAAGGGGTCATGGAGATGATCGATCATTCTCCTGCCAGGGCTTAGCTGGGCCCCAGAGACCAGCCCCTCCCATCCAGTGCTGCTGAGTCAGACACTTGAACCCTGCCAGGTTCCAAAAACGGACTCCGAGGCCACCCTGGCCGGACCCTGGTGGACATGTGACTGGCCTCATGAGTCACTCAGTCTCTGGGGGCCTCTCTTACCTCATCTACGGAATGGCAACAAGGGGCCTGGGAACGGAGGCTGGGGCATGCTGAGGAAGCTGCCCCCACCCCCCAACACTTGGTTTGGGCACGGTTTCTGGCACCCACACGGGTCCTTCACCTCCACTCTCAGGAACACCATTGCTGGGGGCAGAGGTGGGGACAGAAGCTTCCCCAGGGGAGATTTGCCAGGCACCAAGCAACTGGGGGTCGGACAAGGGGCACAGGCTCTCCCTCTGGGTTGAAGGCTTTGCAGCTTTGCTCATGTGTGACTTTGGGCAACTTCTGATCCCTCTGGCCTAGCCCTGCAGGGAGGTGAGGTGAGGGACAAGAAGCAGGTCCCCATATTCTCCCCGGTGGGCAGTGGGGCAGGCCAGAGACTTCACCTGTTGTTGCCCAAAGTCATCTGAAGGGACAAATTGGAGGGAACTACCCCTCAGTCTACTTTTTTTGAAGCATGCCTGACATACAGCATTATATTAATTTTTGGTGTCAACAGAATAATGTAACACTTGTCTGTTTGGGGAAATGACTGCCCACCGTAAGTCTAATTAACATCTGTTTGTCACCATTACACACACACACACACACACACACAAACACACACACACACACACACCTTATATAGAAACCTGTTCTCTCTTCACTGACGCACTACAATTCTCCAACTCCAGCGCCTCTGCTCACAGCCCATGCCCGTGCCAGATGTGTTTTAGAGCTGGGAACTCGGTGCTTTCCGACCCTCTGGGCGGCGCCTATTATGCACTCCCCCCGGTTGGCAGCCTGGTCGTGACAGGTGCCGCCAGCCCAGAGCCAGCCCAAGCCTTGGCCACCCCCGCTAGGGTGCCCCAGAACTGCTGCCTTTCCGGAGAGGGTGGGGTCTGGCGGCAGGACCCGTCTGCGACCCGCTCCAAAGTGCCCCTTGCCCCTTGGCGACTGCACCCCCGACCCCCTCCCCCGGGGTGGGTAAGGGGCCGTGTTACCTTCCCGTCATGGTGACTGCGCTCGCAGGACCCCGGTGGCCTCCGGACTCGCTCGCCGCCGCCGGCCCGGCGCCCTTCAGCAGGTCCGGGGCGCCCAGCGGGGGAAACGCCCAAAAAAGGCCAAGAGCGGCTCCGCCCGGGCGCCCAGCCCAGCCGCCGCTCCGAGAGGGGTGGGGACACCGGGAGGTGGGACGGGGGTCGCCCCGATCGGGAGGTGCTAAGGTCGGGAACAGGGGGCGGGGACCCACGAAGTAGGGCCCTGGAGTGAGGAGGAGCGCCGCGGGGGTACTCCGGGATGCGCCCCGCGGACCGCGCCGCCCGGCTCCCGGGACACTAGCTGAGTGCGGCCTGAGCCGGGCGCGGGTCACGTCCTCCCCGCCCGGGCTTCCTCGCCACCTCCCTGGATTCCGGGCATAGTTTTCCTTTTAAAGGGAGTGAAGTTATAATAAACGCTAACTAAGGCGCCCCCCTAGCCCAGCCGGGACGCTCCGCCCGGTGCTGTCGCTTCATCGTCCCCGGCTGCACCGCAGTAGGGACGCTCACGGGCAACGGTGGGGGATGGAGAGGGGCTGTTACTGAGACCACCGCCTCCCCACGACCTTCAAACCTTGAGTTCACGGTGGGCGTGGGCTAGCGGTACTGGGTGGGGGTTGGCGGGGTGGGCACTGCAGTTCTTTAATTCCTGAGACGTACTGTCTTAGGACTGTCTCCCAGGGCACTGGGGACTCCTAGTCCTGTCCCCAGCGGGACCAAGGTCAAGGGGATTCCCTTGGGTCTTGAACCTGATTGAATACTTAGAGGCCAGGCCAGTGCCTTTTCCAGAAATTAAACTTTTCAGCCAAGTAGGTGATATATCTTCTAAAATTTAACAAGAGAGGATGGAGACGGAAACCAGACGGCCTGGCATTTATCTTGCATAAGGCCATCTGGGCACCCAGTGTGGTCCCCTCAAAGCACCCAGGGAAATGACCTCTGAGCAGAGTCAGAAGTAAGTTATATCAACAATACGATCAACAATGGGTGTGACCCAGAACCAAACAAAAACAAAACAGAAGTCTAACCAAAGTTACTTTATAATCACATAATCCAAACTGCTGTGTTTGGAGAGGAGAGAATGTACTTGGTTTTTTCTTTCACGATGGAACACTACTGCCAATCTAGACAAGAGCCCTTAAGGACCTAGTGATATGAAACCATTTAGGGAACCCATCCAGAGAAAATTATCAAGCAAACAAATGAAGCAAAACAAATAGCCTCACTCTACTTAAAGGCAGTTAGTATGAGTTGGGCGGTGGAGTGTGGATCCTAATTGGAAGCTGCCCAAATATCACACACTGTACCGCCAGCACCAAGCAGCCTGGTAGATAACCCGACTCAACATTCTGCTACTTCTAGTCTTGGCAACAGATAAAGGCTATCTAGAAATGGCCCAGCGAAGTAGCAACCCACAAATAAACCTACAAAATAATTGGAATTCAAAAGGATGAGCTGATAGTAACATGCCAATCCAGTGCTTCCCTAGTTAAAGCTGCAGAAATAAGCTGAGGGAGAGGCAGCTATTTTGAAATAGTTGATCTTGCAGATGTTAGTTCTTCCAACTGCATCTTAACTGATTCTTTTTCATTATAATTGATGGTTGATTATGGTTTCTTCACTGATTTGTCTGTTTATGGAGAAATATTTTCCACAATTGTCTACATGGAGGCGCAGGCAGGTTATGGGCCAGTCACTGGAAATGACATTATGGTGCAGATAATTCAATGTTTTTTTATCAAACATAATTGATCCTATGGTTAATTGAATATTGGAGCTCTAAGGGAATCAACGAGGATGAAAAGTAGAAAGCAGAAACTCAAAGCAACAATTGTTCTTTCCCTCCAGGAGATCCCAAGCTTTTAATTTTATAGCAAATATTTCCCCTGGAGGATTGCAATCACCTCGCATGCCTTATCCCTGGGGAGTTGGGGAAGGAAGGGGAATTCAGCAAGAACTGGAAGGTTACTGTGAGCTCAGCTCAGCCCAGCTGGAAACATGTTGCCTTGGGCCAGTCAGTCTCCTAGGGCAAAACCAAGTCAGCATGGAAAGAAAGACCAGACAGTTTCCTTACAATGGGTCATGCATACATTTACTCTAAGATTAGCCATTTATTCATGAGTATTTATGGAACAAGGAGAGACTCAGCAAGGACAAACACAACACTGATACCTGCATGGATCTCAGAACATTATTCTGAATGAAAATTTTAAGAGACCTGCTCCATTTATATCCAAATGTAGAAGAGTAAAACAACCTGTAGGTTGCTTTGGGGAGGAGAAGTAGAAAAAAGATTGTCTGGGAAAGGGCAATAGGAAATTTTTTTTTTGGTAATAGTAATGTTCCATATCTAAATAAGAGGATGAAATTTGGGTCACACTAGTACATACATTTGTTATAATCTTTTCATAAGATTTATGCTTTTCATCATATATAAATTTTACTTGTAAAGGAAGACTATAAAAAAACCCCTAGCAAATGATATATACATTGAAACTTCTAAGTAGAAAGGTAGATAACTGTAGCTTTAAACTGTATTTTAAAATGTTGGAAAGCCATTATGACCCAAACAGTATGGTATTGGAATAAGGAGAGACTATGACCAATGAACCAGAATAGAATATCCAAGGACAACCCCCTACATGTATGGTCACTAATATTTGACAAAGGAGCTGAGAATATGAAATGGAGTAAACAGAGCCTCTTCAACAAATGGTGCTGGCAAGCACATGCAAAATTTAAAACTGGATTTGTATCTCACGCCTTATACAAAAGTTAGTTCATTGTGCACCAAAGGCCTTGAGATCAGACAAGAATTTGTAAAATACATTGAAGAAAATAAAGGCAGAGTGCTCTAAGATCTGACCTCAAAGATGTCTTCAAAGAAACAATGTCACCAGCAAAGACAACAGAATCAAAAATAAACGAATGGGGCTACAGCAAAATAAAGAGTTTCTGTATGGCAAAAGAAACACAGGCTAAAACTAAAAGACAGATCACTGAATGGGAGAAAATATTAGTTGTCAAAACACCAGATAAATGGATTGTTATCCAAGATATATAAAGTACTCACAATGATTAACAAAAAACAACTCAAAAACCCC
The DNA here is from genome assembly GCF_027595985.1 of Sorex araneus. Taxonomy (NCBI): domain Eukaryota; kingdom Metazoa; phylum Chordata; class Mammalia; order Eulipotyphla; family Soricidae; genus Sorex; species Sorex araneus. The sequence continues at coordinate 189,069,230 of NC_073313.1, forward strand.
ATAAAAAAGGGAAAGGGGAACAAATGGAGACTTCTTTAAGGAAGATCAATGGATACCCAACAGGTGCATGAAAAAACGTTCATCACTTTTTCAGGGAAATGCAAATCAAGACAACAACAAGATACTGTTATCACAGTAAGAGTGACACATATCAAAACTACTGAGAACAATCTATGTTGGCAGGGATGTGGTAAAAAAGAAACTCTCATTCACTGCTGGGGAATGTTTTATGGTTCAACGCCTATGGAAAAGAGTTTGGAGGGTTCTCAGTAAATTTAAACTTGAGCTGCCATCAGACCAGCTTTCCACTTTGGGGCATTTACTTCTAGGACAGAAAAATATTAATGCAAAAGAATGTATGCACACCATTTTCTTTGAAGCACTAGTACAATAGCTAAAATTTGGAACCAGTCTAGATGTCCAACAATAGACCAATGGGTCATGAAGATGTGATACACACACACACACACACACACACACACAGACAATGGAATACTATGTAACAGTAAGGAATATGACATTATGCAATTTGCTGCAACGTGACTGGAACTAGAAAATACCATGTTAAATAAAGTAAGCCAGAAGAAGGATAAACACAGATAAACACAGAATGATATCACTTATATGTGGTGTTTAGAGTAACTGGATGAGGAAATGCAATGGTTTAAAGAAGAGATGGTTAGATTACCTTTAGTCCCAAGGTATAGGGAGGATAAGGACAAACAATGGATGGAAGGTAAGGGTAGAAGAGACAGACGAGAAGCAACAACACACATACACACAGAGACAAGGGACAAGGTATTGGTGGTGTTTAGGAAATGATAGACCTAAATGTCCAAAGCAGAGTCAACAACACTGAAATCATGAGACCCAAACTTAATAAACTTAAAGAGGCGCTTGTCATTATGGGAGGCTGGAATGGGGGTGTGAGTGTAGGAGAGGGATCCTCCAAATATTGGTGGAGGGAAAAATTATATGTCTAAAACCCAACTATGAATAACTTTGTAAATCATGGTGCTTTCATAAAAGAAAATTTGGGAAAAAGCAAACCAAAAGATTCTAGTTGGATTGGGTTGAGAGGTAGTGCCAAGGACTGGAACACATGCTGTGAATACGGAGAAGGACTCCACAGCATCTCTAGGACTAACTCAAGAACCATACCAGAAGTAGATCCTGAGATCACCAGACTGACTCCAGAAACAATATCAAGATGGATTTATGGTAAAGCGATGGAAATGTGAAAAATTAGTTGGTAAAGTGAACATAATGTAACATTTGTGGGGGGATATGGGTGGTGAGTATCTGAGCAGTCTGGGTGAAATTCACTCAACTTTGCTGAAGTCTTGACTGGTGAGTCATTGGTGGGTACAGTGTGATGGTAATGAGAATCTTGCTGACTATAGATTATCTTTCTTTTCAGAAGCTATGCCTACATTGTGAACTTAAAGTTCAAAAGGGAATTTTGATCTCAGAACTGGAAGGTTTGCTGCAGATCGAATTCCAACCCTGCAGCTCAGGATGTCAGTAGGGCTGTGCACAGTGTGGGAACCTCCAAAGGAAGGTTGGGAGAAGCAGGATGCAAGGGAGCATGGAAGAGAGAGATGGAGTGTCAGAGAAGTGAGAGGGCACAACTGCTTCCCTGACAAGCTGCTGGGTGCAGAAGGAAAGGAAGGGAGCACGTCTGTGGGAATGAGGGGACTTTGGTCTAGTGGGAGAGGATGAGAGGAGGCCTGGAATACTGTCAGAAGCAGCCCTTCTCAGAGGTCCTGCAGACATAGCTCCCTGCAGAGGGAATAATGGAGGTGACAGAGAAAGGAAGCAGAGACTGCCTTATCTGCTTGGAATAATCTTGCTCTGACATAGCAGAGAAGTGGGAAATGGCTCAGAGAGAGAGGCCTAGGAAAGTGCCTTGGGTGAGGTCTGACAGGGAGAGAGTGTTATTGACCTTCAAAGACTGAATTATGCTTATAGTGACTCAGAATGGGACAGAAAGGTCTCTGAAATGTCAGAAATCAAAGATGGATCTCAGAATCTGCCAAAAACTTCAGGTACATGGTATTCTTGGCTGAAAATTCTAGGCCTTTTCTGAGTTGGGATGGGTGACCTCTCCCCCACATCCCCCGCCACCTTCCTACTTCCATAAGACCCTGCAACCATCCCCATGTCCCACCACAGCCACCATGTAAACTCATCTACCGAGCTTGTTCCAGAGACTCATAAACAAATCTCAAGAAAGGGGGAAAAAAAGATGGATCTTGAAGTGGGTTGTGAACCAGGTTTGCTCCCTCCCTGAACCACCATCCACTTCTCCACCTACCTCAGAGCAAGATTGTTCCCAAAAGATAAGACAATCTCTGGTTCCCAGCCATGGGAGCTGTCCTTAAAGAGAATGGGAGATTTGAGATTTGGGGTGCCCCAACACAGGCTCTGCTCCCCTCAGGAGCTCAGGGAAACATCTCTGAGGAGCCCCCTTATAGAGGACTTCTCTAGTTGCTCTACATTCTCTTCTCATCCTCCACTTCATCTGACTGCATCCTAACGTGGTTTCTGGGGCCTCTGGCCATGGCGTGGCCTGTACCCTGACAGGAAAAGGGGAACTTTCCCAGCCAGCAGGCCACTGCCATGCTCATTGAACAATGGCCTGGGTTGTGAGGGTACCCAAGGACTGTCCCATGTACAGGACCTTTTTTCTCACATCTAGTTCAGGTTATTTCCCATTTGGGGGTTTGGGATAGTCCAACCCTGAGGTGTCAGGGGTAACAGTGAACTCAAACTGACCCACTCCTTCCAGTTGATTCCAGATGTGGCCTGTGAGGATCCTTGGTGGGGAATCTGGACCCTTCTGCTCTGGACTCTAAGGCCGTGAGAAGAAAACTGGGCAGCATATCCACAGACATCAGAATATTTGCTGATTTCACTGGATAATGTTTTTAAGTTACTTTGTCATTTAATTTATTTGGCTTTTAATATGATCTATAGATGTATAATTACAACAGTACGAACATTATTGCTTTATACTTGTTTTGCTGCCACCCACCACCAGAATGCTAGAATTCCACCACTGTTATCCCAAGGCCCCTGCTTCCAAACCCCCACAACAAGCATCATCAGACCTCAAAATAAATTGTCTGTGTCCTGAGCCAGTCCTCAGAACATCGATCTGTTGGTGTCACACACATCCTTTGAAGAGGACAAAGTAACTCTTTATTTTTCTGAACCTCAGAACTTGTGAAGGAAGTTGGCAGAATCATCACTCGTGAAGTCTATTAGTGCTTGTCCAGCCAATAGCTCAGGATCCGAGCTTACTCAGTCCAGGAGGACACAGACCCTTTCCCAGGAGCATTCCTGGGTGCTAGAGTTCTTCTTTTCTAAAGATTGTCTGCCCCAGCCTTGGAAGAAAAAAAAATGCTTTTCAGTCTTACCTTTGCTCCGGGAAAGACTCGATTGGGTTTGAAACACGAGTTGCCAAAAATAGCCCCAAGTCCGAGTTCAGGAATGCCACAGATTGCACCTCAAAGCATCAAGTCTTCATCATCCAACAAGAAACCATTCGTAGACAGTAACCACAGACTTCTGCTGCTTGTCCCTTGCCTCTCCCTGCTTCGAAATACACCTTTCTTCTGCGTGCTGGGATTCATCTCCTGCCTCTTTCCCTATAGGACAGCCCATACAAGCACAGTCCCACGGGAGTATCTCAGTTTTTTTCCAGAATAAAGATCAGCCTGCCTTCCCTCCTCCTCCTGCAGCCACCCTGCCCCACCCCATCCTGTCCAGGCTTGGCCCCACGGCCAGGACACCCGGCACATGACCCAGGTGAGCTGGGCTTCTGTGTCCTTCAAGTAATTTGATTAAGGTCTGTGAAACTAAGCCAGGAGGGCAGTACCCTAACCCCATGTGCCCTCACCCAAATCTAAGCAAGTGAACATGATCACAGAGAAGGCACAGAGCGTGCCAGGCAGTGAGAAGCAGACACTGGCCCCTGTGCAATGCACATCTTGACAGCAAGAGGACCTCAGGGAGCCTCTCAGTGTCTCTTTATCTTGGTGGCTGACTGGCCACATGCCTCTTTCTGCCATTTCCTTTCTTGAACACCGCCAGCAATGTCTCCAAGGGAAATAGCAGCAGTCTGCTTGAAGGACTGGGAAGGAGTGTCCAGCAGTCACGAGGTACCCAGGCAGTCCAGACTCACCTCTGCTTGGTCAGAAGGCAGGGGTTAGGGTTGATAAAGGACGCACCTTTATCCAGAGGCACCTTCAGGTCGGAGGAGGTGGAGAAAGCTGAGGAAGGAAAGGCTGGTGTCTCTGGGGAGGTGCCTGCGGAGTGGTCAGAGCCAGCAATGAAAAGTCTAGTCCCCCTGTAGGTCTTGGAGCCAGGACTGAGAGCTGAAGAAGGAACAGCTGCTCTCTGGGTTCAGCGGAGCCAGCAGAAGGACAGCTACTAAAATAAGCCTTTACTAAACTCCACAGTTCTTGGGCATTCTCCCAGCCTGATGCAGTTTATACTGTCACTGTCACTGTCACTGTCATCTCATCGATTTGTTTGAGCGGGCACTAGTAACGTCTCTCATTGAGAGATTTAAAACAGCATTTTATACATATATGAAAATTCAGATTATAGGGCCATAGGGAAAAAAAAAACCCGCGACAGTTACTTTGAACAGTCCAAGAACAGTTATGGAGAACAGCTTCTTGCCAGGTACTGTTTTCTCTGAGGGGAGGAACCACTCAGGAGAATTTATATCATTTTAGACCAGTGACTTTATGATCTTCAGCTCTACGCATCTTGTTACACCAAGAGACAGCCAGAAGCCAGAGAGCAGAAAGAAAAACTGCCCTGTGTTCACCACTCAAGGTGTGTGTAGGCATCACGTGGGTTCAGGTCATGCCTGAACAGAGTGAGTTTGCTCCTCTGCATGATCATTTTGTTGGCAGTTTCATGCCCTGTTCTTCCTTGCAGAAATTAGGGCTGCCCTGTTGTGTACTTTGAGGTCTCATTCCTCCCAGTGGCCCTGAATATAGCCCAGGAACTCTCTGGAGTGGTGTACTTGTGGGCAGGGACCCAGCCTTTGTGAGCAGTACGTGCGTGTTTTATGTCTTAAACAACTCTAAGAAGAACTGGCTTTGTTTATTTGTACCCTCTGCGAGGTTGGAACTTTTATGCAACGCAACCATAGCTGTGGACTGGAGGATTGGCTAGAAATAAAGCAGACATCTGACACTTGTTGGAACGACTGATGTTAAATTGCATTGCTGTGGTGTTTAAAATAATCTGCCTCCATGTTATAAATATACCATGAGAATGTAAACTGCCCAAGAACAGAGTCTTGCCTTGTTCACTACTCTCCCTCTGGAAGAAGCACAGAGTTCTACTCAGAGAAGTTGCTTAATAAATATTTGTTACACGAATACCGTTTTCAATATTCTTAGTAAGTTTTCTTCTCACATGACAAACTGTAGATGTGTCTGCCACTCTTCTGCTACTCAAAACAAACCTTCAAATATCATTTGATCCCACACATTTACTCCTGAACTAAATTTGTATAAATAAAAAAGCTCTATGCCTAAAAATTTTATAGTTAATTTTAAGAAAATTAGTTCAAAAAAACAGGTTCTGTTTGGAAAGCTAGTGGTGCTCAAACTCCATATACCAGTTGAATACTCATCTGAGATTTCATCTGGGATATGCAGGTCGGGACAGTAACAGTTATCTGCCATGCCTGCCCCAGTACAGCAAAATTACTAAATTAAATGTATGTGTGAAAGGGCTGTACAGCTACAGGGAGGGGTTCCAGGGCCCCAGTAGGTGGCACCATCCAGACAAGCTATAAATCACATGCTTATCTATTAGGTGGGAACAAGTCTAGCAGGGTAGGTTGCTCGGTAAGGGGTAAACAGAGACTGACCAGATACCTTTTCCCTGGTACCACTTCAAAGTTGATGACAGAGTCTAAGGATGTGATAGGGGGAGAAGAATGAGAGGAACAGGAGTTGGGCTGCATCCAGTGGTTACACTGTGAAGCTTAGCATTGCAATAACAAGTCAAAAACCCACGCTGTTGACAGAAGAATGCTGAGGCAACTTGAAGAAAGCCAACCACGGAGTCAGCCTATTTGGGTTCAAATACTATCTTGCACTCTCTATTTGTATGATCTTAGACAACTGCTGTAATTCTCTGGTCCATCTGTGATTCAGGGCTAATGAAAATAGTACCTACCTCAGAAGGATGTTGTAAGGATTAAATAAACTCATCTATATAAATGGTTTTCAAGTGTTTTTGTTTTAAATGCTTAAAAAAGTATTGTGGTTACTAAAAAGTTTTTATTTATGTAGGCTATATGTATCAATATTTACCATGTTGGCAGTTATGATGAAACATTTTAATGTAGTTATTAATTTACTTAAAATCAGTTTAAGAATTATTACATAATAGTACAATGATAAATTTTTTAAAAAAAAACTCTCTCTACAAAACAAAAAAGTAATTACTGAAACTTCTGTACCTAGTCAAGATAAAGCAGCATGAGCCAGGTAAAATAAATGAAATGACAGACAAAACATGTGCAATGATTAGTTTTAAGACACTGAACATTAAGACAACAAAGGGAAAGCAATGAATAAATAATGCCACAGTCACCCCATCCTATTTCTTTCAGATTGTTCCTAAGCCCTTGCTTAGGGAAGATGAATCCAGGTAAGACGACAGATCTTGAGATAAGAGATGGAACTAATTCCAGGAGACCAACTTAATTAATTAGTCCTGGCAGGACTTAGTATTGGAAATGGCAGAGAGAAAGAGAGAGAGACAGAGGAAGAGAGATAGATAGATAGATAGAGAGAGGGACAGAGACAGAGACAGAGATAGAAATACACACACACACACAGATACACATACATAGAGTCTTGAAGATCTCTACCAGGTAATTCCTTTGAGTTTTCAAACAATAAACCAAGAACCATGCAGGGCAGAAAACTGCTTTTGGCCATGAAGAACCCACCTATAATAAAGAGGGAATCATATCATATCATATCATATCATATCATATCATATCATATCATATCACATCACATCATATATCATATCATATCATATCATATCATATCTAGCACTTCAATAGCACAGTTTTACCAGCTAGAATGGGAAAGTGCAAAAAGAGAAATAGACATTCCCTTAAAGAAGCACAGAGGAGTCACAGGGAAAACAACAGCAACAACAACAACAACAACAAAAACACCCAGGGACCTATAACATTGTAGACTATAAATGATGTGTGTGGGGCTGGAGCGATAGCACAGTGGGTAGGGCATTTACCTTGCACGAGGTCGACCCAGGTTTATTCTCAGCATCCCATATGGTCCCATGGGCACCGCCAGGAGTAATTCCTGAGTGCAAAGCTAGGAGTAACCCCTGTGCATCGCTGGGTGTGACCCAAAAAGCTAAAAAAAAAAAGATGTGTGCATAATTTTATCAAGAAACGACTGAAAAATCAATATAAAGAGGTACAAAAAACATTATAAACAATAAAAACAGTTCTAAAAGGTGTTCAAGAATTACACGGCGGGGGGGGCAGGATAAAATGGAGTAAGCTATTGATATACAAAACAACTCAATGGCATTATACTGAATAAAATAGAAGTCAATCTTGAATCTTGAAAGGTTGCATTCTACCTGGTCTTATTTGCAAAATATTCTTGAAACAACAAAACTATAGAGATTTAAAAACATGGATTAGAGGTTTCCAGGGGGTGGGTGGGTTGAGGGGAAGAGGCTTGAGTGACTGTGAGTTTTCTGATATCCCTCCCATCTGGCATTTGTCCTCTTTGTTCTTTTTCTAGGAAGCTACGACATTATGACATTATCCTCCCTCCCCTAAAGGTACTTTTCTATAATTGGATCCACTGGACATTCAATTTGGCCCTGCTATTATTTCTCATCAACAGAAGCTGATTGTTTGAGAACTTTCCTGTCTCATTCCCTAGTGGCAATATGAGTGTACTGATCAGGAATGGGAACTGAAAACTTGAACCCTGTTCTTTTTTTCTGTGGCCTGATTTACTGATAGATGAAATAGAAAGGGCGTTTCGGCAGCATGCTGCACATTCAATAGTGTTTTAGTGCAACATTGGGGTTCCTTTTCTGTTCTGAAGAGCTTGAACCAGAGGCTCTGTGCCAACAAAGGCTTCAGCAGTTTCACTGAAAATTCAATGAAAAGGGAAAATAAAACTGGGAGACAACATAGGAGAGCTACATGACTAATCTAAACTGCTGGTACTTTCTGATGGAACTCAAACATTTCTTGAAATTGAAACAAGAATCTCTGGTGCTAAGATTTATGAATCTTCACACTAATTGCCTTACACATTTTTAAATTTGTTTTTGGGGTCACATCCAGAAATGATCCAGGGGATCACACCCTGGCTCCATGCACGCAATGTGTGCGCTTAACCTGTTGAGTTGTCTTTCCAGCCCCCTTGTGCCATTCTTCATTCGGATTCTGGTAATTCTGTGAAATAATTCAGGAGAAGAAGGAAAAATGTTGATGATCTTACCTGTCAATAGGATATAGAGAGACAAAACAAGAAATGGGCAGGATCATTGAGGATGGACCCTGGGCCTTGGATTGCAAAACTGAGACCATTAGACAACGGGGATGTGATGGAAACAAATGTACCAAGTCACTAAATTGGTTCAATCTGTAGTTTTTCATGGGAGGAGAATTGTGTATCACTGAAGAAATTCAGAACCCTGCATCCTCTCCAAAGATAAAACATTGATTATTTTTTAATGATACTTGATATGGAAGTACGTGCTACTGTTGAATTACTGTTTTAATGGAACGCTTTGAAAATCAATCCAATATAGCCATTTATGGATAAAAATACTTCTGAATAGCACTTAATCCATAACAAAATGAACCACCCATGTGAATCAAATATTGATTATATCGATCTTTTCCATTAAATTTGTACTTTGCATCTAGTATTTTAGTTTTTATGTAATGGAATGACATTACATCTATATTCATTATAGTCTAGAATTTTTTTTTTAAGGTTTAAGATATAAATTACTTTTTTTGAGATCAAAAGCCAAGGCGATAAGTGATATTGACAGAATAATTGGATGTAATAGCTTATTAGTAACTTTCTATTGAACTTAGATAATATTACTGAAGAGTATTTAATCTCATGAGCTGGGATAAGCTAGGAATATAGATTTTAGGTTGTTTCATTTGTTTATTTTTTTCAGAAAAAAAAAACCAAATGGGCAAGTGGAGTAGAAGTAGCATGTGGATAGTGGTGGAAGATCTGAAGCACTTTGGTAGGGTGAGGTATGGTGATGTGTGCATCAAAGGCATAAACTTTAACACTATTATAAATATGAAACCTACATATGATAATCATCATTATCATCATCATCATCATCCTGTTGATCATTGATTTTCTTGATCAGTTTCAGTAATGTCTCCATTTGTCCTAGCCCTGAGATTTTAGAAGCCTCTCTTTACTTGTCCTTCCCAATGGTGCCACACTGGAGGCTCTTTCAGGGTCAGGGGAATGAGACCCAGCATTGTTACTGACTTTAGCATATGAATACGCAATGGGGAGCTTGCCAGGCTCTCCCATGCGGGCAGGAAACTCTCTGTAGCTTGTCAGGTTCTCTGAGAGGAAGAACTAGGCTATAAGATGTCCTTTCCGGAAACTTGGGTTTATAGTTTCTGGATGTTGGCCTTTGATGGGATTACTCGGTGCTGGGGCCAGTTTCTGGGTGTGACCATCTAGCTACTGGAAAATGGGGGATCTGGGTGGAGGAGGCCCAGCCCTGATCTGAGCAGGCTTGGAGATCTCAGCCCCGAGTCCCGCACACCTGGTTCCTCTTCTGGTTTCTTTTCAAGCTCATCCGAATGTGTGGAGAGGGGCCTCGAGCATGGCTGTGGCTGGGTTCTGGAGGTCTTCAGCTGCTGGGGCTCTGCTTGGGGCGGGGAGGGAAATTCAGCCCACCCCCTCTAGGGACCCTGGTGGTGAAGAGAGCCAGGCATGGGGGCAAGAGACTCCATGGCCCCTGTTCAAGGATGACATGCAAATTCGTGAAGTGTTCCATGATAATAATAGCATAAAAAATTAAGAAATGTTTGTGTACTTAAGATAAGAGTGCAAGTGCTTTCAAAGGAGAGTTGTACACAGGGTTTTTGGGAAAGGGCTTTTAAGGAATGAGTTAATTAAGAACAATGTTATGTATAAAGTGTTGTTTAAGAATAGCATGTTTTGGGAATGTTAAAATTACAACATTCATATAAGGGCTACATTATTTCTTTATGTCAGATAGCTCATTAACATTTAATTATGAAAGTAGGTGACATGTTAGCTAGTATGTATTTTTTGACTTAATTAGGAGAGAAGTGAAATTATGTCAAGGTTCTATTCTTTGAGCACGCTCTAGTAACTAAAATTTGGAAATTTGGAAATTTCTAAAATTTGGAAAAATTGGTTTTCCAAAGTCTTCTCTTATTGAAAAGTTGGTAACTTCAGGGCTGCCCTGTGTGTCTCAAGACCTTTCATTTTTCTTTAGATAAATTACTAGTTTTTGCTTATTATCCATAATAATAAGCAAAAAAAGTTTTCCACATTCCCTTTACTACATCAATTACACATGTTGAATTGTATCTCTTTTGCTGCTCTTAAGAGTTTCTCTTTTTCTTCGGTACTAAGATTTTCTGTTTTTTCTTTGGTACTAAGGTATGTATGTATATATATATATATATATATATATATATATATATATATATATATATATTTGTCATCCCGTTGCTCATTGATTTGCTTGAGCGGGCACCAGTAATGTCTCCATTGTGAGACTTGTTACTGTTTTTGGCATATCGTAAACACCACGGTTAGTTTGCCAGGCTCTGCCATGTAGCTCGAAGCAGCTTGCTGGGCTCTACGAGAGGGCGGTGGAATCGAATCTGGGTCGGCTGTGTGCAAGGCAAATGCCCTACCCACTGTGTTGTGCAAGGCAAATGCCCTACCCACTGTGTTGTGCAAGGCAAATGCCCTACCCACAGTGTTATCGCTCCGGCCCAAAGTAGATGGTATCTAGCATAAATGCATCCTTTCTCCTTAGGCCACTTTTTTCTTGTATGATTATATTCAAGCCCTTTACCTTGACTTTATAATTGTTTTTTTTTTTTTAGCTCAGGTATGTATTTTGTAGGCAGCAGAGGTTGGATTATTATCTAATTTATCCTGTCACTCAGCATCTTTTGATTGGTGAGTTCAGGCTGTTGACATTTGGTGAAATTACTCATAGGAAAGAACTATTGTTTTCTATGTGGGCTCTGTATATTATTGGTGTAAATTACTGCTTATTTTGCACTTCTTTTATTTTCTTCCCTTATCCTTTAATATCTATCTTCTTTGTAGCAATCTACTTTTATTTGCCTCCTATTAATTTCTTCTAAGTCCATTTGTTTGAAGATTATCATCAGTTTTAGTAGTGGGATGTAGTTCCTTAGTGATAGTTTTTCTGAAAAATTCTATATTTCTCTTTTAAATCTTAAGGCCTTTCTCAAACCATGTAACATGAGCCATAACCTAGCTGTAAAATATTCTTAGTTGGAGGTCTTTTCCAATGAGCCCTTTGGATATACCAACACTCTTACTTCTGATTTATAGAGTTTCTATTGAGAAATCTACTGCTATGGGGATTTCCTTATTGGTGACTCCATGCTGTTCTGTCATTTTTAGGACTCTATTTTTCTTTGATCTTTAACATTTTAATGATAGTATCTTGGTGTGTATGTTTTGTGGTTTTATTTGGAAATTTTTGGGTCCAAGATCTGAATGTATCTGTTAACAGCCTGTAGAAGTTCTTTGCTATAAGAAAAAAAAATTCTACTAAATAAAAATTCCTCCAGTAGAAATTCTACCCCTTGATCTCTTCTCTTTCTGGGATAAGTTAATAGGGCAGCCCACCTGGTGATAGAGAGCACTCCTGGGGTGACAGTGCAGAGACTGGGAAGGGCTGTGAGATGGGCTGTGAGACCAAGGGACCCTTTTATTAATTCTGTGTGTTTTGAGATCTCTAGGGCACTTTCTGTCTGTATAAGTGATTTGTTTGCTTTTCAGATGTGGACTGGCAATGATGGGTCTGATATCCTGTCAGAGGCAAACAAGCTTGGTAATTGTCTCTCCTGCCCAAGCTAGCTCAGGTATTTGGTAGGGGTGGGTGGAGCTTCCCTGGGAATTTGCCCTCTGGTTATGTTGCTATGGTGACTAGGGACTAAAATGACATCAATGAGAGCTGCTATTGCTGGATTGTGAGAGGTAACCAGAATGGTGCCTGCTGAGGACTCTGACCCCTGTTTATTCTCTGTAGCTTTTAGTCCCCAGATCCAGCATTGAATGAACAATATCATGGGACTTGCACACTCCATTTTTCCCAGGGTAAGATTCTGTCCCTTAGAAATTTCATCTTGATTACAGTTTTATGTCCAAATGTGGGATATCTTTTTTTTTGGTGAGAAAACCTCCCCCAAGTGCAGTGCTTTCCCCTATTTCTCTGTTGCAGTGACCTTGTTTGCTTGGCTTTGATTCATTCTCTGTAGAGATTGATCCAAGTTTTGGTGTAGATTTGCTGTAATCACAGAAGAACGTAGAGAGATTTTCCTTTTCCTACCACCTTGGCTTTTCCTCTAAATTTTTCTCTTCATTTTATTATATTATGGACTGGAGCGATAGCGCAGTGCGTAGGGCGTTTGCCCTGCACGTGGCCGATAGGTTTTGATTCCTCTGTCCCTCTCAGAGAGTGCGACAAGCTACCGAGAATATCCCGCCCGCGCAGCGGCAGAGTTTGGCAAGCTACCCATGGCATATTTGATATGCCAAAAACAGTAACAACAAGTCTCACAATGGAGACGTTACTGGTGTCCTGGCAAGCAAACAGATGGATAATGGAATGACAGTGCTATAGTGCAGTGCTATTATTATTTTTGGTTTTGAGCCACCTGACAATGCTCAGAGGCTGGGAAGGGCTGTGAGAAGGCTTGTCAGACCAAGGGACTCCCTAGCTCTGCATTCATCACTGTGCTCAGGTGCACAGGGGACCTATGAAATGCTGGGGATTGAACCTGAACCAGTCACCTGCAAGGCAAGCTCCCTACCCACTGTACTATCTCCCATTCTCATTTTAAACAGCAAATGTGTCAACTTCTCATTTCAATTCTTTATTAAACTATTGCCATGAGGATTATAAACAGTATGGTATGTCCATTGGATGTACTACCTGTTTTGTACACTGTAAAACATATCCTTTGATTTCAAGAAATGAAACAAAACAGTCCAAATTGATACAGTATGTACTGTTCCAATTATTTAATAGTACTTTGAGCAACTGCATCTACAACTCGGTATGTGAAACCCAAACCAGAGTGTTTGTTTCTATAGTGCCATTCATGCCAGGGATACTGGCATCAATCCAATGTAATCCACTTGCAACTATGTGTAGAGCCTCCCCCCACCCCTGGGAATTTTCTCTACAACCACCTGCAGTTTCTTTTTCTCTTGTTGACAGAACAGTTTTTGTTGGTGATGCCATCTCTGCATTTCCATGGCATTCCAATGAGAGTCTTTTTATCGACCCAGGTGGCCATCTTGAGGGAATGTACTAAAAGTTTTACCTGGCAGATCTAGTCATCTTCCAAACTGGGAAGGAGAGTTTTAAAATATGCATGTAAATGCCTGATTGATCTTCTCTGCTGTGCCATGGATGGAACCAAGATCTCATCTCATACAGGTGAAGCATGTGTCCTGTCACTAAGCCACATTGTGGACCCAGAGCGTGTCTTAATTTACCTTTAAATTCCCACAGGGACTTTCACAGGCCTGTGCATATGTGTGTGTATATATACACACATATATACACACATATTTTTGTGTATACACATATATACACATATATGTGCATATGTGTACATATACATACACACATATATATTTATTTATATATACCTTTAATTGTCTAGCTTTCTACTGCCATCTGACTGATCCAAGGCAGTTGTTCTTGTTCTCCAGAATCCAAATAAACCAACCAAACATAGGGTTTCTTGTTTGGTTCTAGGGAAGGGTAGCAAGAGGTTAGTTTTAGTTGCTTATGGAATATCAAAAGAATCTATTATAGTAAGTCATATTAATGTTATTATTATTTAGATACATATTTGATATAATATACACAATTTTATTTATTTATTTTTTGGTTTTGGGGCCACCCCTAGCAGTGCTCAGGGATAACTCCTGGCTCTGCACTCAGGGATCACTCCTGGAAGGGATTGGGGGAATCATATGAGGTGCTGGGGTTCGGATCTAGGTCTAGCATGTACAAGATAAGTTACTTCTTGCTGTACTATCTCTTTGTGCTTCTTAGGATCAGATTGAAACAAAAGCATTTTAGGTTTCTATCATTCAGTCTTTCCCATTTCACCTATTTGCATTTCAAGCAAAAGTACCAATGCCAATAAATCACTCAATTTTATATTTTACATTTTAAAGCCACTAAAATATATCTTAATTTTTTTCCCAGAATGAATCACAACTGTAGATCACAGTTAATGAACATTGAAATATTCTATATAACGCCTGAACCTACAGAAGACAAATTGTCACTTAATTAAACATGTCATAGCAGTTAGTCATTATTCCTGTATGTATTTTGGCAGTCACCAACACCTGCCTGTGTCTGTTAGTGTGAAAATCCTTTCCGCTATGAAGCTTCTTAAATCTTAGTTCCAGCAAAGAAATAATATGGTCTAGTAGAAGATGTTATTCATATAATTTTATTAATAGGAATTTCTTAAATATTTTCCTCAAGGACAAAGTCTTGAAATCCTTATATATTCCTGGTTAGTAAACATGTATTCATTTCCACTTTAGAATGCTCAGAGATTCAGATAAACCAAGCAAATGAAAATGAATGGGGGCTGGAGCAATAGCACAGCGGGTAGGGCGTTTGCCTTGCACGCAGCCGACCCGAGTTCAATTCCCAGCATCCCATATGGTCCCCTGAGCACCGCCAGGAGTAATTCCTGAGTGCAGAGCCAGGAGCAACTCCTGTGCATTGCCGGGTGTGACCCAAAAAGAAAAAAAAAAGAAAATGGATGGTTTTGAAAATGAAAAACCTATTAAAACGCAGTTGTGGTATGCAGTGCAATACTACAGAGCCAGAAGGAAAAAAAGTGCAATTTAGAAGAAACTGGAGGGTATCATTCTCAGTGAAATAAGCCAGAGAGGGGGGACAAGCACTGATTATCTGGTTTATGTGCAGGGGTGAGGGGTGGGGAGCAGAACAGAGTTATAGACAATATCAATTAACAGAAAATCCTAGTTACTGGAGTGCAAACAGAGCACCAGATTAGAGAGAAGTAGGTGGACTGAAGGTGACACTGGAACATGAGTGTGGGCTCATGAACACGTTGGTAGTAGTGAGTTGAAGTAACTTTGTTCACCAAGACCATGGATGCCACATTATTGTAAACACATAAACTACACTATAATGATTTTTTTAAACACGTAGCAGCAAAATCAAGAATATCAAATAAATAGAGTCTGAGTTAATGTCAGCAGAGGTGAGGAAGCCCAGGGGCAGAGGAAGTAAATGGGCAGGGGGTGGGGATAGCAGAAGGGCAATGGAGGGTTGGCTAGAGAGGGGTCTAGAGTGATGGAGGGGTACTGGCAAAATCAGTGGAGGGCATTGGAAGCGTAAATCATGAATATTAATATCTCTCTAAACCATGATAACCTCAATCAAAACTGGGAGTCAGGAAAGGAATTATTACAAAACTTAAGGCAGATTACATTTCTCAGCTCCTCAAGTTGTGAGACTCAAAGTTTTAAAATAAATTCTTAGTAACTTCACCAAACTGAAAGGATGTGAATTAGAACCATAAACTGTATCATCTTGGTTAGAGCTCCACTCAGTGGTTTTACTTAGAATTTCACATGCGTTTTGTGTATGTTTAGATTTCCCCCCTAAATACATACAAGTTTTTCCCCTAAATTTTTGCTCCTCATTCCATTCCACTCTGCAGGTAAAGCAGGAAAAAGATCTCAGCTATAAGTAATTGTGTTTCTCTCGCTTATCTAAAAATGGTAAAACTTAACTACTCAGAATAGCATCAAGAGCATAGGTTCTTTCAATTGACCACTCATGACCACTCTTTTCGCATTTGAGACTTGAAAGCTTTTTATTGTTTAAATGTAGGTTTATGGTAAGAAACTAGTTGGACTATTAAACATAAGGGAAAAAAGTAGTCATACGTTATTATATGTATTACTTATGTTTTTCAGAGAAAATACATTTTTTTGAGAGGACTGAAATAAAAGCATAACTAATAAAAAATGCATGTTTATTTTCTCTTAAGTAATTTATGACACTAAATTTCTTAGGGATACTCATTGAAACACACAAGATTATAATATTAATAGAATATATGGAAAGATATTGGTATAGAACTACAGAATCTATAGTTCTATGTTTGAGTCAGCAGGTTTTTGAATCAGGATAGTGAAACAGAAAATAGATGAAAAGGTGAAAAAAGTAAAAGTAAATAGTAAGTTTACAGGATAAAATGGGAGAAGAAATATAGGTGTTTAACTCTAAAAATACACTGATCCTCATTTAATATTTGGGTTCTTATAATATCTTTGTTTATTATTATAAACATCACTTATACTTAAGATTTTAGAGGAGAGAATTCTGGATGGACATACTTTTGGAAACATACACTATGGTGTATGGCATAAACTAAACCAGGAGGGTGATGCCTTGTCTTTCCAATAAAAATGACCACTTTAGCTTAGTAGCTGGACTGGAGTGATAGCACAGCAGGTAGGACATTTGCCTTGCATGTGGCCGACCCGGATTCGATTCCTCTGTCCCTCTTGGAGAGCCTGGCAAGCTACCGAGAATATCTTGCCCGCATGTCAGATCCTGGCAAGCTACTCGTGGCATACTCAATATGCCAAAAACAGTAACAACAAGTGTCACAATGGAGACATTACTGGTGCCCGCTCGAGCAAATTGATGCACAACGGGACGACAGTGCTACAGTGCAGCTTAGTAGCTGGAATATTATATGAACTAACTGGTTTTGAAAGCTAGCTGGCTTTAAAAGAGCATATTTAACAATGCATGTGTAACAATATACTATTATTAAACTTCCTTTAAGTAAAACACAAACTTTAAATATGTCTAGTGTTTAGTGTAGGTATAAGTACTACTGTTAAAAGAAGCACAGATGCGGCTGGAGCAATAGCACAGCGGGTAGGGCATTTGCCTTGCATGTGGACGACCCAGGTTCAATTCCCAGCATCCCATATGGTCTCCTGAGCACCACCAGGAGTAATTCCTGAGTGCAGAGCCAGGAGTAATCCCTGTGCATCGCCGGTGTGACCCAAAAAGCAAAAAAAAAAAAAAAAAAAAAAAAAAGAAGCACAGAAAACAGCATCATATTTGTCTGGTCTTCAGTGATTGACAGAAAATAAGTTCTGCTTTAATGTACTCAGTTGTAGAAATCAGAAAGTGTTTAAATTAAAAACTGTGATATATCATGTATTATGATGTTGGAAATTAGCTAAGAAAAAAGACAAAGCAAATATAATTCACAATTTATTAGACACTGAGTTTATGTATGGAGAGGGGTGTAAAAAACTAAAGAACGCCGAGGGGCGCGTGCACTCGTGGGCTCTCCGGGCGGCTCTGTCTCACCACCCGCGTTCGGTGCCCTGGAACCGCAGTGTGTGGACTGGATCGGGACGGCCGGTGGTCAAGGACAGGCGAAGGAAGAACGAGGACAAAGCTGGTTGCTGATTAGTTACCGTTTATTCAATCTTCAATCTTTCTCATCTCCCGCACTCCCAGCTCCGGCCTCTCTCTGGATCTACTGCTGCTTTTTCTGCCTCTCCCTGGCTTCCCTCTCTCCTCCTACTTGTCTCTCCCACCTTGCCCTCTAGGCTACAACCAGCCAGGTAGCCAAATCAACATAAGAAAGGCCTTCCTGAGGGCAGGGCACTCCAAAGCCCTTCCTTCCTCACTCT
This sequence comes from Sorex araneus, assembly GCF_027595985.1. Taxonomy (NCBI): domain Eukaryota; kingdom Metazoa; phylum Chordata; class Mammalia; order Eulipotyphla; family Soricidae; genus Sorex; species Sorex araneus. The sequence goes on from NC_073313.1 coordinate 189,087,310, forward strand.
TAAGGTTTTTTTTCTTTTCCTTAGTCCAGGACTTATTAACATCTTAATACTAGTTATTTTTGTATGGACATAGCAAGGGATACATTGAGGCTTGCAAGGCAGCTCTCCTGGCAACATCTTGCCACAGGCTCAGACCACAGCACTCAGGCCAGATTAATCATTCCTCACCCTAGCAGGGTCCAAATCTAGTATCACTGTTTGGATCATGACAGCATTTGTCCATGATCAAGCTCTTAACTTAGAGTTAAGCATTAGGCACTTTGGCCAGGCCCATCTAGATGCCAGGGTAGCACACAACTCACCGCTTGCCCTGGGTCCTTCTTGTCCCACGTCGGGACCGTGCTTTGGGGGTGCTAGGAAGTAAGGGCAGCTGAGGCTTAGGTCAAGAGAACAGATGCCCTGGAGGAAAATATCATGTAGAGTCAAATGACTCCCAGGTTACAAAAGCATAACATTTGTTAAGTCTTCCTGTGTCCATACAAAAAGGACATTACTCTGAATAAACTATGCAAAGGCCTCAAGGAGAAGAGAAAAACATTATTTACAAGTCAACAGAACACTAAGAAAGAAGCTACAAATAAACAAAGAGGAATAGGAGCACTGTAACGGGAGTAACCCAATAAACCTAAACTACTGAGGCTATGTTATCCTACAGAGGGGTGAGAGGCAGGCAGGAGGACTTCAGTGAGAATGGTTTCACCCTGTACTTTGCTTCTTCCGATGAGAAGTTCTCCCCTTTTAGGTATTGATTAAACACCCAGAGTCTTGATATGTTTTAGGGTCTCAGAGGAAGACATTGTCCTGTTTTTCTGGCCACGATGAATATGGTGCACAGCTTTCACAGTGTGACTGCCAGCTTCCAAGCTGTTTCCATGTTGTCCACCTTCTGGATTTCTACAACTGAGTACATTAGAGCAGAACTAGTCCGCTTTGCCAATGGAACATGCCAAAGTGATCTGTGCTGCATCAGAGATTAGATTACAAAAAATCACTGTGAAAGCCCAGCAAGCTACCGAGAGTATCCCGCCCACACGTCAGAGCCTGGCAAGCTACCCATGGCATATTCCATATGCCAAAACCAGTAACAAGTCTCATAATGGAGACATTACTGGCGCCCACTTGAGCAAATCTATGAACAAGGGGATGACAGTGCTACAGCGCTACTGTGATTAGGACCAAAGGAATAGTACAGTGAGTTGTGCACTTGCCTTACACATGACACTTGGGTTTGATCCTTGGCACCCCATAAGGGCATAAACCCAAGCACTGATGGGTGTGTCTCAGAACAACAAGCAAAAAAAAAAAACACTGATTTTCTTCTTGGTCCCCACTCCTTCCTCCTCTCCACCCTTTCCCTTTCCTCATTTCTCCCCTCTTTCTTTTTCTCTACCCTCTCTTATTACACTTGCTTAAGAGGAAGTTAGCTTCCAAATTTTTGAGCAGTCACAAGGGCATGTGACAATAGAAGATTCTGTAAGGTGAAACAAATAGGGGCTATATTCACTAGAGCTTGGTGTTGGTGTTGGGGTGTGTATGTTTGTGGGTGTGTCTATGTGTGTATGTGTGTGTGTAGTCAGGCTTTGCCAGGGATTAAAGTCAGAGCCAGATGTGTACTTTACCTAGTTGAGCCCTATTCTTGACATGAGAAGATCAATTTTTCCAATGTCATCCCACAATGTTTGAGGCTTCTTTTTCTTTGCCTGACAAAATCTCTCCTGTTAAAATCATTCATTTTTTTTTTCATTTCCATATTGAGGGCTACTTGACTACGATAGCATATTTCTCTCCACACTAGTGCTAATCTCTTTGATATTCTAATTACTTCTGTGAATACATGGCAGGGCTGGGATAGTATTGGATCATTCTTAACCTTCATATAACTTTTAGTACTAAACAGAACCAAAAAGGGAAATGAAGATAATAAAAGGGAATACTATTAAATTATTTCCACATTTTCTATTTTGTTCTATCATCTCAATCTACTCAAATAAAAATATATTTGAGTATATTTTAATGTACAAAACTACTAATGTAATCATTTTGGCAAATTTAGTTAGTCCTTTGTGAAAAACCTAAGAAAACAGTGTTTTCACTATGACATTTCTGGGCATTGGATAAACGCTTCCAGTGTTGAAGAAAATTCCTTTCTCTCTTCACAGAGAAAGCTCATGCATCTTATAGCCTCAGATTAACTGTCACAAACACTCTCAAGTGCCCCAGTAAACTGGATATATTACTTTCTTTGAAGTTTAAATCGTGTCTTGTGTTGTCATTCATTGTATATGTGCAGTGCTATGCACTGTAGCACTGTTGTCCTGTTGTTCACCGATTTGCTCAGGTGGGCACCAGTAACGTCTCCATTGTGAGACTTGTTGTGACTGTTTTTGGCATATCAAATATGCCATCGGTAGCTTGCCAGGCTCTGCTGTGCAGGCGAGATACTCTCGGTAGCTTGCCAGGCTCTCTGAGAAGGATGGAGGAATCGAACCCGGGTCAGCCTCGTGCAAAGCAAACGCCCTACCTGCTGTGCTATCACTCCAGTCTTAAAACCAGGGAAATCCTTGTAGTTCTATAGGAGTTACTCACAACATGCTATGTAAGATGATATTGATGTGAGGAGAGTTATTCTTGGACCATGAATCTAATAGTACAGACCATGAATCTAGTAGTCTAAAGCTTCTATAACAATTTGTCTTCTCTGAGATATCCAAGAACATTTATAAGTAGAATTGTTTGTTTGAACAAAATTTTGACCAATTTAAGTGTTTATAAAACTTGTTTGATGACTTGTCCCAATGATGCATAATGTGACAGTATTGCGACTTATATTTTAAAGTTTATCAACTGTTTGGGGTTGGAGCATTAGTATGGCAGGTAGAAGGCCTGCCTTGCATGCAGTTGATCTGGGTTTGATCCCTGGCACATTGGCACATCATGAGTTCTCCTAGGCCCAATCAGGAGTGATCACTGAGCTTACAGCCAAGAGTAAGCCCTGAGCACTACTAGTGTGGTGTTATCCTCAAAAAAAAAAAAAAAAGGAAGAAAAATAAAAAGCATTTATCAACTGTAAACCAAGTTAAAAAAAGGAAACAATCTAAAAGCAGGAAGCAGTTATTTATTTTGTAACTTTTTTTGGTGGTGTAAGGGATTTAACCCAGAGTCTCATACATGTGAGAAATGTACTTTACCACCAAGCCAAATGTCTTGTTATTTCTACAGTAATTTTAATTAAAGATTATTTAAAACTTTATACGTTAATATTTTCTATTTAAATTAGGAAAGTAGCATTTCTATAATTTATGTTTAAACCAAAATTATATACGATGAGACAAACTTAAAAGAAACTCTTTTGGGAGGCTAGAGCAATAGCACAGCAGGTAGAGCATTTGGGCAGGTAGGCCAACTCAGGTTAGGTTCCTGGGACCCCTTATGGTCTACTGAGCCCACCACAATGATCTCTGAGCACAGACCCAAGAGCAGGCCATGAACACTGCTTAAGCACAACTTAAAAATATTCATTTTATTTAAAAAGACTCATTTCTACTGAAATTAACAATAATATACAGCACATCTAAGGATGAGAGTCACAAAAAAATGAAATCACAAAAAATAAGGACGTAACTGAGGCAGGAGAGATAGTACAGTGGGCAGGACCTGGGTTGGATCCTTTGCACTTCATGTAGATCTCTGAGCATAGAGCATCTTCAGGAATGATATCTGAGTATGAGTCAGGAATAAGCCTGGAACATCTGGGTATGTCCTCCAAATAAGGACATAACTATTTTTAATCCAAAAGCCCAGAATTATGACTATTCACATACTGAATTAAGTATTGTGACCACGTTTGGTGGTAAAGTGATAATAGTGTGTGGTTTCTGGTAATATTCTAATGAAGCAACAAACTATCCCATGTAAATTACTTGAATAGATAAAGCATCCAAGGCCAGGGAAAACAGTGACCAGGAGGACTGGTCAATGGTTGGAAATTATCACAAATGTGGGGAGAGGCGGAGGGTAGTTAAGAGAGAGGAGTGTCCAGTATGACAGCAATAGTTGGAAATGCTCTCTCTGAACAAGAACTGAGTGTTGAAAGTGGTAAAGGGGTATACATGATAACCTTTCACTATCTGTAATGCAAATCTTAATGCCAAAAATGAGAGAGAGAGAGAGAGAGAGAGAGAGAGAGAGAGAGAGAGAGAGAGAGAAAGAGAAAGAGAGAGAGACAGACAGAGACAGAGAAGAGAGATGCCTGCCATAGAGGTGGGTTGGATGGGGAGAGTTGGGGAGAGGGACACTGGAGATATTGGTGCTGGGAAATGTACACTGGTGGAGGGATGGGTGTTGGAATACTGTATGGCTGAAATCCAATCATGAACAGCTTCGTAATGCTCCATCTCACGTGATTCAATAAAAAAAAAAAAACCCCAAAATTATATTATAGTAGCCAGAAAGCTTCATGATACACTCCCCCCCCCCCAAAAAAAAAGAAAGAAAAGGAAAACAACAAGAATACATTGTGAAAGAAAAGTGCCTGGGGCTTTACAGAGTAGTAGTTAGGATTTCAAAGACTTATTTCACTGTATCACTGTCATCCCTTTGCTTACTGATTTGCTCTAGCAGGCACCAGTAATGTCTCGATTGTGATACTTGTTACTGTTTTTGGCATATTGAATACGACACTGGTAGCTTTCCAGGCTCTGCTGTGCAGGTGAGATACTCTTGGTAGCTTGCCCGGCTCTCCGAGAGGGGTGGAGGAATCCAACCCGCTCGACTCCGTGCAAAGCAAATGCCTTACTACTGTGCTATTGCTCCAGCCCCAAGACTTATTTATTTATTTATTTATTTATTTATTTATTTATTTATTTATTTATTTATTTATTTATGGTTTTGGGTCACACCATCCACTATCGGTACTCAGGGGTTACTCTTGGCTCTCCACTCGGGAATCATTCCTGGAATGTTTTGGGAACCATGTGCTCGGCCAGGATGGAAGCTGGGTTGGTCATAAACAACCAAGTATCCTACTCATTATATTATCTCTCTGTCCTGAATTTCAATGACTTAAATTATCATGTATAACTGCTGAGACATTATTTAAAAGCATTCAACAGCACTTTTGCACTTGTAGCACTTTTGTCCCATTCCTCGATTTGCTCGATTGGGCACCAGTAACGTCTCCATTGTGAGACACATATCAAATATGCCACAGGTAACTTGCCAGGCTCTGCCGTGCAGGCGGGATACTGTTGGTAGTTTGCCGGGCTATCCGTGAAGGGTGGAGGAATGGAACCCGGGTTGGCCGAGTGCAAGGAAAACACCCTACTCACTGTGCTATCACTCCAGCCCAGAAAAAAAAAAGACATTGCTCTAAAGTAGCACTGTAACACTGTCGCACTGTTGTCACATTGTTCATTGATTTGTTTGAGCGGGCACCAGTAATGTCTCCATTGTGAGATTTGTTGTGACTGTTTTAACATATTGAATATGCCATGGGTAGCTTGCCAGGCTCTGCCATGCGGACGGAATACTCTTGGTAGCTTGCCGGGCTCTCCAAGAGGGATGGAGGAATTGAACCCAGGTTGGCCGTGTGCAAGGCAAACACCTTACCAGCTGTGATAATGCTCCAGTCCTAAAAGCATTCAATAAAAACAAGGAATCTTTAAAGGACTGACAAAAGCTGAGTATTGCTGAGGACATGTAACAATTCAGGATCCTCATATCCTGCTGCCTTATAAAATTTTACAACCATTTAAGAATGCATTTTGGCAGTTTCTTAAAAAGGTAAGCATACCTTTACACTGTAACAGTCCTGCCACTTCTAGAGAAATTGAAACATATATCTATAAAGATGCATGCATGTGTATTTAGATCAACTTTGTTTGCAATGGTTCAAATGAATTCAAATGACGTTGATTAAGTGATAAGGTAAACCATAGACTGTAGTATGACTTATAAAGTTAAACCCTAACCCTCAATAAATAGGAATAAATTAATGATGCTGGAAATAAAAATTTATAAAAATATTAGAGCTGGTATTCTGAGTGAAATAAGTTTACCTAAAAGTGAAAATACTGCATAAATCCATAAAGAAAAATTAAACAAAATTAGCAATATAGATTAATTAAACTTGATAGATAAACTTAAAAAAATCTTGGTCCTCTTGAAAGCTTTAATTAGAGTGATTAGATGTTAATGAAGTGTAGTATCTACAGGCTGTAAAACTCTAGGGAAAAGATGAAAAGATATTCTAAAATCTCTTCTAATATAGATCATTAGGAAGTCAGTGGTCATAAATGATTAGTAGCCTTTGGCTGGAGAAATAGTACAGAGATTCAGGCACTCGTCTTGCACACAGCTGACTTAGGTTTGATCCTATATACAGTTCCCTGAGCACAGACAGGAATTATACCTTAGAACAGAGCCTGGAGTAAGCCAGAGTAAAACAGGGAGTGGCTCTAAAACAAGCAAACAAGCAAAATATAGTAGTTTAATTTAAAATAATACCAAGAGGTAAATTTAAGTAGTTTCAGCTTGGTTTTCAGCTCAGCAATGAAGTACTGGACTCAATCCTCAACACTGCAAACCCCTCTTTCTCTCAAAAAAAAATACTTCTAAAACAAAAGAGGGTCTCACTATTAAAAATGGGATACTGTGTGGTTCAACAATAACAATGCAAAAAATAGTCACACTTCAAGTATGTTTAAATACATGTATACCCTCTAAGCCCCTGATGTACCAAAAGTAGCACACATTTGTTTGGGTTTAACACATATGTTTGGAATCTATTATACAAGGGCTGAAATGCTCCAGGATGAAATATAACTTGCCTCTTATGGTGGTAGGAAGGTACATGGTGGTGGGATTGGCGTTTGGATGTTATCTGTAAAGAACTATTGTGAACAACTTTATAAACATAAAATAAAAGTTTTAAAAAGTCCATGTATCTCAATGGAAAAAATGATAAACTTTAGTAGGTAATAAAATTAATCACTTATAAAATAGAAATAAAGGGTATTATTTGACCTTACTTTCTTCACTTACCTGTATTAATAGGGAGCTGAATTAGAGGTATTTTTATTTTTATTTACTATTATTATTATTTTTTGCTTATTTTTTATTTTTTGGGTCACACCCAGCTATGCTCAGGGGTTACTCCTGGCTCTGCACTCAGGAATTGCTCCTGGCAGTGCTTGGGGGACCATATGGGATGCCGGGGATCGAACCCGGGTCGGCCCCGTGCAAGGCAGATGCCCTACCTGCTGTGCTATCGCTCCAGCCCTAGAGGTATTTTTAATACAAATTAGAATGCTTGGGAAAGAAATCACAGAATTAGAATATCACCATTTTATTTATTTATTTATTTATTTATTTTTGGAGGACATAACTGGCAATTTTGAGGGCCTACTCCGGACTTTCTGCTTGAAGATCTTTCACAATGGTGCTTCAGGGGTCATGTGGTGCCGAGGATCCAGACTAGGCCTCCTGCATGCAAAGACTGTGATTCTTTGACTATCCCTCAGCTCTGATTTACTCTCTAATAGGACAACTCTTTGTGATGGTGGCCTACTTTCCCCCCTCTGTTTTTTTGGCCTACACCCAGTGGTGCTCAGTATGCTCAGGGATCACTCTGGCAGGCTTGGAAGACCATATGGGATGCTGAGGATTAAATCTGGGTTAGCTGCCACCAAGGCAAGTGCCCTACCTGCTGCACAATAGCTCTGGCCCTGTGATATATGTCTACCCCTGGGCAATATAACATTAGTATTGTGAGGCCCAGTGGTTTTTAGCTGTCACCAAGAATATTCTGGTGACTGAATATTCTTTTTAGCAGTCACCAAGAATACTGCGGGCCACCAGTGCTGTACCTGTCATCTCTGAGAAAGGGACTGTCATGAAATGTGGGGATCGAATTCAAGACTTGGAACATGTTAGGTCTGCCATCTTCTATTTGACCCATCTCTCCCCAAACATCACCATTTTACATCTCCCACAATCACGATCACGAAATCCCATTAATCATCAATTTCTCCAGCGGGCTCAGTAACCTCTCCATTCATCCTTTCCCTGAGATTTTAGAAGTCTCTCTCGACTCGGCCCTCCCAATGATGTCGCACTGGTGGCTCTTTCAGGGTCAGGGGAATGGGATCCAGCTTGTTACTGGATTTAGCATATGAATACACCATGGGAAGCTTGCAAGGCTGTCCCATGTGGGCAGGAAACTCTCAGAAGCTTGCCAGTTTCTCCCAGAGGGAGAAGTAGGCTACAAGATAGCTTCTGGGAGCTCACTTTTAAGTCTCTGGATGTTGGCCGTTGATGGTATTACACACACCTGGGTTCCTCTGCCGGTACTTTCATGTGTGAGGCCCGTCCGAACGTGTGGAGAGGGGCCTTGAGCATGGCTGTAGCTAGGTTCTGGTGGTCTTCGGCCACCGGGAGCTCTGCTTGGGGTGGGGAGGGAAGCTGGAGCCCATCCCCTCTGAGGGACTCCAGGGAAGACAGCCAGGTATGCGGGCAAGAGACTCTGCATCTCTTCTGGGAGCTCGCTTTTAAGTCTCTGGATGTTGGCCGTTGATGGGATTACACTCACCTGGGTTCCTCTGCTGGTACCTTCATGTGTGAGGCCCATCTGAATGTATGGAAAGGGGCCTCGAGCATGGCTGTAGCTAGGTTCTGGTGGTCTTCGGCCGCCGGGAGCTCTGCTCCGGGTGGGGAGGGAAGCTGGAGCCCATCCCCTCTGAGGGGCCCAGGGAAAGACAGCCAGGCATGCGGGCAAGAGACATCTCCCACCATGCACTAAAAAAAATCTGGGCATTATTTAAAAACCTTACTAATGGAAAAAAGACTATGTTTTGTTTTCTATTCCCCAACAAAATTTTTAGGTATGACAGAAAGATAAAACTGGAATCTGACTCTGAATCTAACTGTTGATTTTCAGAAAATATAAAGGCCATCTCTAATCATGTTGAAATACACTGAGTGTGCAGCTGCTACAACCCAGAGCATGGAATAGTCAAATACTGAGCTTTTTAAAAACAAACTGCAAACCAAAGAAAGAAATTGGCAAGGCATAAATTGAATAAGATATTAAGATTCCAAGTTTTAGAATGTACAAAGTTCAGCTATATTTTCTAGGAGTTCACACTGTGTAATTTCTTGAAAACAAGAAAAGATTGTGGTTAAAATGATAATAGCTAATTATTGAAAGAATGTTGAATTAGTTATGGAACAGCATACTTAGAAGTGCTTCAAGGATATTTGACAATAATTTATCTCATGAACTTTAGTCAATTTCTTAACAATGCACTTGTGCATTTTTCCATCTGAGATGAATTTTATAACAATATCATTTTCATAAAAGAGAAAAAAGGAGATCTTTAAAAAGATATCCATCAATAAAGAATTTCTATAATCAAAAGTTAATTCAAAGTTAAACTGCAATATTGCAAATTAAATCACTAAACTATAGAATGAAGGATTGCAAATTGAAGGATTGAAATTGCTTTACTTGCTTTGCTTCTGGAAAAAATAAGAGTTAACATTCTAAGATTGATGGAGTAGCTTAGAGTCTTATTTCTAATAGCATATTTCTTTGAGTCTACTTTATCTGTTCTTTTATTAAAATAAAATGTAAAAACTGCTCCTGTGTGTGGTACATGTAGCATAATTGTTAATCTAATTTAGTTTAGATAAATTAACCAAAATAGCAATATCATTTGATAAACCTTAACTATTGCCATAAGAAAAATGTGTTTAAATTATCTTATATAGGCATTTAATTTGAGCATTTGTTCCAGCTCTCGTTTTATTTAATCGTGATCATGAAACAACAAAAGCTATAATGCAATATTCAGTACATTAATCTTTTGAAAATAGCTGTTCTGGTAATGCTGTTCTAAGAAAGTGAAAAGTCTAGTGAAAAAATTAGTTTAAGATTGTAAGCAATGAGCTTGGTCTGAATGGTCCTAGTTTGAATAACTAGGGAATATGGTCAGTTAGTATGCTGAAAAGTGGACCAAAACATAAAAGAGAAAAGGCAGAAAAGGCGGACTCCTAATTTTTTTTTCAAAGATAGGAAGAAAGTAAAAAACGTAAGTGAAAAGATATTAGGCAGAAGCATTATTTTTTTATGTAGATAAGAACAGAGGACAATAGCACAGACAGATGTGATAGGAAAGTTAGTGATGGAGTTAATTGTTTTTGAGCTCTACCTTATCAGAGAGAAGTTGGTGCAGACTTAGTACTGAAAGATTCCTAGTGTTCTACAAAAGCTGTGTAAACAAAATATCTTCTCCGTTGCTATATCTGTCAGAGGAAATTTAATTTCTTCCACATTTCTTTCTCTGAAATCTTGTAGTTCTGATTCTCTTTCAATTGCTATCAATGTAATCCTTCCTGAATCAGCCTCTCTACTCAGCTGCCTATATTTGCCAATTCCTGGATCTCTGTCAAGGGCACTATGACCTCTAAGGTTCTTGGTGCATTAGACTTCTATGAACTGTCAAATAATTTCTTCCAGTAAAATAATCCTTCCCAACTCAAATTTTGTGGGCTTTTCCTGTTTCCAGCCATTTTCTTCATGAATTCTAAGAAAAAAAACTCTTGCAAAGTCCCTCATGCTTTACCTGGTACACTGTAAAGCTCTTTTGCAAAAATGAACATTAAACTCAAATTTATGAACACATCTCTTTTAATACTATAATCTTAATCTTTCCCCTAGTATTGTAGAACAGATAATTTTTCAAGGAAAAATGTGTAACACCAAATATTCATTTATGTTTAAATTCCGAATAACTCCTTAAATAGATTATTGCAGACTTCTTTTTATTTCTGAAATAGCAATAGTAAGAATTTTTCTATTACCTTCCTTTTTTGTTTCTAGAAACAATGCCTTGATATAAAATTGAGTTAAGCGAGAAGATAAAAATATTAGTAAAATACTAAATACTATGGATAGGGATATATAAAGTACACATATGTAAACTTATTCCAAAGGAAGTTATACATTCACATTCCTTTTGCATGATTAGACACTATGTTTATATATATATAATGGATAGTTACATAGCAGAAAAATATTACCTGATTTAAGTTAGAACTCACTGTATCACACTGTCATTGTCATCCTGTTGCTCATCAATTTGCTCAAGCGGGCACCAGTAACATCTCCATTGTGAGACTCATTGTTACTGTTTTTGGCATACCGAATATGCCACGGGTAGCTTGCTAGGCTCTGCTGTGGGAGAGAGATACTCTCGGTAGCTTGCCAGGCTCTCAAAGAGGGACAGAGGAATCGAACCCTGGTCGGCCTTGTACAAGGTAGACACCCTACCAGCTGTGCTATCGCTCCAGCCCTAAGTTAGAATTAAGTTTAAGATTTTAAGTTTAGAAATAAAAGATCAGGATTTTTTTTGTTCGTTTTTAATGTAGTGAATAGGAGGATAAGCACGAGATAACCTCACTCATGTGTGGTATGTAGGGAAATAAAACAACATTATAAATAATGTCTATTGATAACAAATCCTAGGTATTGAGGCATAAACTGAGAATATCAGATTGGGGAAGTACGGGTGGACTGGAAGTGACACAGGAGCATGAGTGGAGAGTCTTGGGCATTTTGGTGACCAAGCAGGACTACAAGAAGAAATTTTTCCCTGATCTGTTCTGATTAAATTATATGATTTTAGTTTTTACATAATTTACAGGACTACTTTTATTTTTACAAAAGAAATAAATAAGCTTATATATATATTTTTCTTTTTGGGTCACACCCGGAAGTGCACAGGGGTTACTCCTGGCTCTGCACTCAGGAATTACTCCTGGCAGTGCTTAGGGGACCAGCTGGAATTCTGGGAATCGAACCCGGGTTGGCCTCATGCAAGGCAAACGCCCGCCCTAACCGCTGTGCTATTGCTCCAGCACCAAGCTTATAATTTCTTTAAATTACAAATAGTTGTGTGATGTGACATGAACATATAAATGATTGATTATTTATTTAAGTTCTAAAAATAATAATGTATGACTTTGGATAAAATTTACTTCTAAAAACAGAATATTTTTTTTTTTAGGGTATTTTGTTTTTTTTTTTTTTAATTTTATTTATTTTTAATTAGAGAATCACTGTGAGGGTACAGTTACAGATTTATACACTTTTGTGCTTATACTTCCCTCATACAAAGTTCGGGAACCCATCCCTTCACCAGTGCCCATTCTCCACCACCCGTAAACCCAGCGTCCCTCCCACCCTCCCCAATCCCATCTCCCCCCCACCCCACCCTGCCACTGTGGCAAGGCATTCCCTTCTGTTCTCTCTCTCTAATTAGCTGTTGTGGTTTGCAATAAACGTGTTGAGTGGCCGCTGTGCTCAGTCTCTAGCCCTCATTCAGCCCGCAACTCCCTTCCCCCATATGGCCTTCGACTACAATGTAGTTGGTGATCGCTTCTCTGAGTTGACCTTTCCCCGGAACGTGAGGCCAGCCTCGAAGCCATGGAGTCAACCTCCTGGTACTTATTTCTACAGTTCTTGGGTGATAGTCTCCCACTCTGTTATTCTATATACCATAGATGAGTGCAATCTTTCTATGTCTGTCTCTCTCTTCCTGACTCATTTCACTCAGCATGAAACTTTTCATGCCCATCCACTTAACTACAAAATTCTTGACCTCCTTTTTTCTAACAGCTGCATAGTATTCCATTGTATAGATGTACCAAAGTTTCCTCAACCAGTCATCCGTTCTGGGGCATTCGGGTTTTTTCCAGATTCTGGCTATTGTAAACAGTGCTGCGATGAACATACATGTGCAGATGTTTAAAAACAGAATATTTAAGATAATCTATATAACAAAAATAGAATGCAGACCATATTTTGCACATGGAAGGCCCTGACTTTGCTTTCCAACACTATCTGGAGGCCCCAAAATTACTGGGCTCTCACTTTCATACCCCACATTACCAGGCTGAGAATTCCTAGGAGTGGATCTTCCAAAAATAAATAGGGGAGTGAAGAGATGGACTAGAGGTGACAGAAATCCAGTGGTGGAGAAATTTGGGCACTTTTGGGTAGTGGGGTGCAGTAACAAGCATTAGTACTGTTGTTAATGTTACTGAAACTATAGGAAATCAATAAAATCAAAACAAAAAATTAAAATGGTAGATACTAGGATAAGCATTTATTTCATCTGTGTGTGTCTGGTGGAGGGGGGTGCGTGTTGGGTTTTCACCATACTTAGTGGTGTTCAGGGTTTACTCTTGGCTCTGTGCTCAGGGATCACTCCTGATGATGCTCAGGGATCATATGGGTTGTCAGGAACAATACCCTGGTCTGATGCATGCAAGGCAAATGCCGCACCTGCTGTACTACTGCTCTGGCCCTGATTTTAGGAACCACACCTAATTATCTTTATCATCACCGATGCATACATCCCAACAGCACTTTTGTTTTAGAAAGATATGACATTGCCATATCTGATAACTGTATCACTGTATCTCTGTATCATTATCATCTCATTGTTGTTGATCGATTTGCTGGAGAGGGTGCCAGTAATGTCTTCATTTGTCCCTGTCGTGTGCTAGTGTAGCCCAATGGTGTCTGCACATTCCAGGGACACAAAGAGCATGTTTGTGTTACTGTTTTTGGCATGTCAAGTATGTTTTGGGTAGCTTGCCAGGCTCTGCCATGTATACCTGATAACATCATGTTTTATTTTTATAATATTGTGTGTCCAAACTTGCCATCTAATTCTTACTCTTTCAGTTCTACAATGATGAACTTTTATTTGCACAATCTAGGGAAATTAAGGAAGCCTGTATTTGTCATAAATAAAACATGTTCCATTCATGTAACAAACTGAGATATGATTCTAGTAAGGGTTCTAGCCTGTGTAAAGGTGCTATGAGCACTCCTTATTTTTTTCTTATTAATAGATTAAAAAATTCAGGGAAATCGAGGTTCTAGGATTTTCCCCTGTATCATCAATGAGTTATTATTTTCATCCACTTTAAAGATTTCTATTTTAAAATATAAATCTCATCATTGGTAAAGATGCTATAGTCCGTGGAAAAGGGTTACCTGAATATATCAGAAAAATCCCTTTCAGAATAAGTCAAGGAATATAATAAACACCATGGCTATTATTATGGGGAAAATGGGTTGATTTTATTTATTTCCAATTTTTATTTAGACAGCATGATTTTTAATACTGTTAATGATAGAGTTTTAGGCATATAATATTTCAATAGAATACTACGCCCACCACCAGAATGTCAACATCCCTCCACCAATGTCTCCAGGTCCTCTCTCACCCTACCTTACCCTACCCCCTTAGCAAACTTAGTCCTATAGCCAACTCTCAGCATCTGTTGCCATTGGCCATTTGTTATTACCATATTATATTTCTTTATATTCTACACATGAGAAAGCTCATTCTCTTCAGTAGTAACTTCTTTAACCTCCAAGTATTTGCATTTCTCCCCACTGTCTATGATTAATTTTCATTTGCAAGGATTTTTGCTCTGAGAAGAGAGTTTAAATAGTTTTCTTACATTTTCATCTTTATTTTCTTGTTTGCTAGACATTCTAATTATTTTACTGTATTAATAACAAGCCATATTCACTTATGATACTATTTTTGTACTATTTAAATTAATTCAGAATAAAGAAAAAAATTAGAACTATACACTTCATTGTAGTACCCCAAATCTGAAATACTAATTACATCAAGTGCTGGTCAGAGTGAGGATCAACATGAATTCTCTTTTGCCGATGTTGGGAATACAAATTAGTACAGACACTATGGGAGACATTTTGCTGGTTTCTTATAAAACTACATATGCTTTTACCATATGCTTTAGCAACCATACTTCTTTTTTTAAAAAAAATTTTTGTAGGATAACATTGGTTTGTCCTTCTTCCCTTGCCACAAGGAGTTTAGGTTTAAGTGCTTTGGAGACACTCCCATTCCTTTGTTTATATTTAAACTCTTCTCTGCATCCTCCTTCCCAACCAGTTAATCACCTTTTCCCTAATCAGATTCTGTTATCTTGTAAGATCAGATCTTTCTAAGGATTCTGAATTTGTATTGTAAGTTAGTGTCTTTTGCATAGTTTACCTTAAAGCAATGTCCTTTCTGTATGGACACAGGAAGACAGTTAACATTATGCTTTGTAACTTGGGAGTTGATTGACTCCGAATAATATTTACTCCTGGGCATCTGCTTTCTCGACTCAGTTGCCCTTAGTTCCTAGCACCCCAAAAGCAGGGTCCTGACGAGGGACGGAATGAACCCAGGGTAAGCTGTGAGCTATCTTGGCATCGAAATTGGCCAGGCCAAAGCACCACAATACTCAAGTATAAGTTGAGGGCATGATCATGAACAAATGCTGTTATGATCAAAAGGTAATGATGAGATTAGAACCCTGCTGGGGTTAGGAAGATTAACCTGGCCTGAGGACTGTGGTCTGGAACGTATAGTGAGATGTCCTCAGGAAGAACCAAACTTTAAGGTTATATCTCTTACCATGCTCATACAGAATGACATTGCCAGAAATATTAGAAGTAGATTTACTACAACTATGTAAGTGAATTACTAGCCGAGGAAAGGAGAAAGTGACACACCCTTGAATGGATCTCTTAGTAATCTCCTTAGATGAGGTTTTGTTAATCTCCTTGAGAAATGGTCTTACCTCTTTGTTGATGTATTAAAGTTCCAACCCACCTTTGTGCTACCACCCTATGTGATTGCTTTATAAACTAAGACTGTAGGAGAAGCAGGGGGAAGAGACAGAAGTAGGAAGAACACACCGAAGCACAGAGAACACACAGAAGGATGGGAGTACACGAAGAAGCACAGGAGAAGACATAGAAGTAGGGGATACACAGAAGCAGAGCTCAAGGCGAAAGAAGTGAGAGTGAGCGGGGCTTGGGAGAGAGAGAAGCAGAAGCACGTGCATGAGAGAAGCAGAACGGGAACGGAGGTTGGAATGAACTGCAACTGATACCGACCAGCCTGGAACTTGTTCCTTCCTTCACCTGCCCATCTCCATCAGCCTCCCTGGGGTGGGGGAAGTGGCGGGAGACTACCGGACGTGGGTAGCAGGAGAGATATAGCCCCACTGGCCCCCCTGCACTCTTTTGTCAACACACAAGTTTTTATTTGTGAATCACCTTGAGATAAAGTTACAGACTTACAAACTTTCATGCTTGCGTTTCAGTCATACAATGATTGAGTACCCATCCCTCCACCAGTGCCCATTTTCCACCACCAATGGTCCCAGTATCCCTCCCACCACCCTCACCCTGTTCCCTCCACCCAACCCTGCCTCTGTGGCAGGGCATTCCCTTTTGCTCCCTCTCTCCTTTTGGGTGCTGTGGTTTACTATAGAGGTAATAAGTAGGCACTATGTTCAGTCTATAGTCTATTTTCAGCCTGTATCTACCATCCCTAGCAGGCCCACCTAGCACCCTTTGCTTGGTGATCCCTTCTCTATCTGAGCTGCTTTTCCCCCAGCATGTGAGGCCAGCTTCCAAGCTGTGGAGTAATCCTCCTGGTCCTTATCTCTACTATCCTTGGGTGTTAGTCTCCCATTCTGTTACTTTATATTCCACAAATAAGTAGCAACCACACTTCTTGATATCTACTCAAAGTAGTTGAAAACTTATATCTAAACAAAAAGTGGAAGAGGAAGTCACTTTTGTTTATAATTGACAAAATTTGGAAGCAACCAAGATGTTTGCTATGTGAATAAGTAAACAGTGGTACCACTCAACAATAAAAGTTATTCAGTACCCAAAAGAAATGTTCTCTACATTTATGGAAAGATACGTTGAATCTTAAAAAAATACTACTAAGTAAAATAACTCAATATGTAATTGGATACCATAATAGATACATTTATTTATATATTTCTTTTCCTTTGGTTTCCTTTGGCTATACCTGGAGGTTCTCAGGGCTTACAACTGGCTCTGTGCTCAAGGGTCAGTGCTAGTGGTGCTTTGCTCAGGAGACAATACAGAGTGTCTGGGATTAAATAGCTCTCAGAAGCATGCCAGGCAAACTCCTAAATCCCTGTACTATTTGCCAGCCCACACATGTCCAATTTAATGAATGTGCAGAACTAAAAACAAAACCTCAAGTAAACAATGAATTCTGGATGATGATATGTCAAGATAGGTTCATTTATTATAAAATATGGGCAACCTGTACATGATAATGTTGATAATGTATTGGAGCAGGGTGTTTATGAGAAATTTCTGCACTTTCCCTTCAATTTTCTGTGATCTGAAACATCTCTAAAAAGTTTTTAGAAACCATGAAAGGTTTCTGAATTTCCTTCAGTATTTTGTGCATAATTTGAGTGATTATATATGCCTGATAGACTAATACAAAATATTCAAGCTGCTTATTTTTCATAAAGATTATTTTATCCTACAGTTCTATGGTAGGCGGGAGCGATAGCACAGCGGTTGGGCTTTCGCCTTTCACGCGGCCAACCGGAGTTCAATTCCTCCGCCCCCTCAGACAGCCCAGCAAGCTACCAAGAGTATCGAGCCTTCGAGGCAGAGCCTGGCAAGCTACCCGTGCGTATTGGATATGCCAAAAACAGTAACAATAAGTCTCTCAATGAGAGACATTACTGGTGCCTGCTCGAACAAATCGATGAGTAATGGGATGACAGTGACAGTAACAGTGAGAGTTATATGGTAACGTAGTTAATTTAGCACTGTAGCACTGTCATCCTGTTGTTCATTGATTTGCTCATGCGGGCACCAGTAATGTCACCATTGTGAGACTTGTTACTGTTTTTGGCATATTGAATACACCACGGATAGCTTGCCAGGCTCTGCCATGTGAGCAGGATACTCCTGGTAGCTTGCCAGGCTCTCCGAGAGAGACAGAGGAATCGAACCCGGGTTGGCCTCGTGCAAGGCAAATGCCTTACTCGCTGTGCTATCACTCCAGTCTTGAAATCAGGGAAATGCTTGTAGTTCTATAGGAGTTACTCACAACGTGCTATGTAAAATGATATTGATGTGAGGAGAGTTATTCCTGGACCATAAATCTAACAGTACAGACTATGACTCTAGTAGTCTAAAGCTTCTATAACAATTTTTCTTCTCTGAGTGTATTTTCTTTTTCCTTTAATTTTATTTTTTTTAATTGAATCACTATGAGATACACAGTTACAAAGCTGTTCATGATCAGGTTTTAGTCATACAATGATCTAACACCTCTTCTTCTACCAGTGTCCATTTCCCACCCCGTTTTTTCTCCTGCCACCTTCTCTCCCCCAGCCTGCCTCTATCGCTCTATGGCAGGCACTTTCCTTCTCTCCTTCTCTTTCTCTCCCCCTGCCTCACATCTCTCTCTGAGTAAATTTTCTATAGATCCACTGATGACTTTTCTTAGTGCCATTGTCAAAGCTCATACATGCATTTTTGGCAGAAAGCTTCTTGTTGTAGCATAATGATGATGGTTTGCTCTCACGGTTATGGCAATTTATTCACTTTATTTTTTAAATGTCTCTGTTCCAGATTTTGTTTTGTGATTACTATGGGGATTGTCTCAGATTTGCCATATCTAAAAATTTTTTTGTGTGTGCTAGTGCTGGCATTAGAAAAATTCCATATACTGATTTTGTTCCTTTCTGCCTCCTTTTTCTGCTCAATCTTATTATTGTTGTCTCATGGTACTATTGCTTTGGTCTCTATTACTATGTTAGTATTCATACTGGGATTTTGTTACCTTAAATGTTTTCTTTCCATATAGAAGAACTTCTTTCTTATGGACAAGATCTGGTGGTGGTAAAACTTTTGCTTGATCTTTAAGGCCTTCATTTATTGTAATATTTAAATGATGGTTTTGAAGGGTAAAAGTATTCTTGAAAGGCAGTTTCTGTCTTTCATAGCGATAATACTTCATTCCAGTCTCTTCTAGCTTGTAGGTTTTCTGCTGAGAAATCCAAAGAATGCTCAGAAAAGATGTTTTTATATAATAGCTACTCTGAATATTTTTCTTTATAACTGACTTTTAAAAAATATAATTGACTTTTGATAATTTAGTTATGACATGTATTAGTGTATTCATATTTAGGATTATGCATTATGAGTATTTTCTGTTTCCTGGTAATGGAATTATTTCCTTAGGTCTAGGAATTTCTCAGTGTTTTTCCTTTGATTATGGTTACTCACTTCTGTCTGTCTGGCTATCTGTCTCTCTCTTTCTCTCTGACTCTTTCTCTGTCTCTCTCTCTTTCTTTTTATTTTCCAGAACTCACATTAGCTCTGATAGAATCTGATATTTCTCCTTATCTTTTTTGACGAGGGAGGGGAGGGCACACCCAGCAATGCTCAAGGGTTACTCCTGGCTCTACACTCAGGAATTACTCCTGGTGGTGCTTGGGGGACCATACAGAATGCCGGGGATGGAACATCCTATAGTGATAAGAGAAAACCTGAGTCAGCTGAGTGTGAAGCAAATGTCCTATTGGCTGTACTATTGCTTGGGCCCTCTTTACTTTTAAAAGTCTTTGTCGGGGCTGGAGTGATAGCACAGCAGGTAGGGCGTTTACCTTGCACATGGCCCACCCTGGTTTGATTTCCAGCATCCCATATCCCTGAGCACCACCAGGGGTAGTTCCTGAGTGCAGAGCCAGGAGTAACCCCTGTGCATTGCCAGGTGTGACCCAAAAAGAAAAAAAAAAAGAAAAAGTCTGTCTTCTCCTACTTGAGTCACTGTTGTTTTTCAGTTTTGAGCCATTCTTTCTTTAATTTCTGATATTCTTTCCTCTGCCAAATTGAGTCTTTTAAGTCTTTTAGACTTAATTAAGTCAATTAAGTCTAATATGTCTTTTATATTACATGGAATTGTATTCAATGTGCTCTTTATTCCAGTATATCTGATTGGAATTTAAAAAAAAAATTTTTTTAATTAGTGAGTCACCGTGAGGGTACAGTTACAAATTTACCCATTTTCGTGCTTGTGTTTCCCTCATACAATGTTCGAGAACCCATCCTTCTACCAGTATCCTTTCTCCACCACCAGTGAGCTCAGTATCCCTTCCACCCTCCAATCCCGTCCTCCCCGACCCCACCCTGCCTCTGTGGCAGGGTATTCCATTTTTTTCTCTTTCTTCTTGTGGGTGTTGTGGTTTTCGATAGGGGTATTGAGTGGCCATCGTGTTCAGTCTCTAGTCTACTTTCAGCATGCATCTCCCTTCCCACACGGGATCTTCAACCACATTTTACTTGGTGTTCCCTTCTCTATCTGAGCTGCCTTTCCCCCCAGCATGTGAGGCCAGCTTCCAAGCCATGGAGCCAACCTCCTGGTATTATATACCACTATTCTTAGGTTTCAGTTGTCAGTCTCATACTCTGTTATTTTATATTCCACAGATGAGTGCAATCTTTCTATGTCTGTTCCTCTCTTTCTGACTCATTTCACTTAGCATGATACTTTCCATGTTGATCCACTTATAAGCAAAGTTCATGACTTCATCTTTTCTAACAGCTGCATAGTATTCCATTGTATAGACATACCAAAGTCTCTTTAACCAGTCATCTGTTCTCAGACACTCGGGTTTTTTCCAGATTCTTACTATTGTAAGCAGTGCTGAGATGAACATATAAGTGCAGATGTCATTTTGACTATACTTTTTTGCTTCTCCAGGATATATTCCCAGAAGTGGTATTGCTGGATCAAATGGAAGCTCAATTTCGAATTTTTTGAGAAGTGTCCATATTGTTTTGCAAAAGGCTGAACCAGTCGGCATTCCCACCAGCAGTGTAGAAGGGTCCCTTTCTCCCCACATTCTCTCCAACAGCGGTTGCTTTTGTTCTTCCTATTTGCAAACAATGAGACAGAGGAAAGGGACATGAAAAAAGCAATCCCATTCACAATCGTGCCCCAGAAAATCAAATACCTTGGAATCAGCTTAACTAAAGAAGTAAAGGACCTTTAAAAAGAAAACTATAAAACGTTACTCCAGGAAATAAAAGAGGACGTGAGGAAATGGAAACATATCCCCTGCTCATGGATAGGGAGAATCAACATTGTCAAAATGGCAATACTCCCCAAAGCATTATACAGATTCAACACGATCCCTATAAAAATACCCATGAAATTCTTCAAAGAAATGGATCAAGCAATCCTGAAATTCATATGGAGCAACAAATGCCCACGGGTAGGTAAAACAATTCTTGGGAAAATGATGATGGGAGACATCACCCTCTGCAACCTTAAACTTTACTACAAAGCGGTAACAATTAAAACAGCATGGTGTTGGGACAAAGGCAGAGCTGCAGACCAGTGGAACAGGGTCAAATATCTGTACACACAACCTCAAATGTATGATCATCTAATCTTTGATAAGGGAGCAAGAAATGTGAAGTGGATCAAGGAAAGCCTCTTTAACAAATGGTGCTGGCACAACTGGACAACCACATGCAAAAGAATGGGCTTAAACCTCGATATGACACCATGCACAAAAATCAGATCAAAATGGATTAAAGACCTCAACATCAGACCACAAAACATAAGGTACATCGAAGACAAGGTTGGCAAAACCCTTCATGATATTGAAGCTAGAGGTATCTTCAAAGATGACACACAACTGACCAACCAAGTGGAAACAGAGATAAATAAATGGGACTACATTAAACTAAGAAGCTTCTGCACCGCAAAAGATACAGTGACCAAAATACAAAGACAATCTACAGAATGGGAAAGGATATTCACCCAATACCCATCTGATAAGGGGTTGATATCAAGGGTTTATAAAGCACTGGTTGAACTCTACAAGAAAAAAACATCCAACCCCATCAGAAAATGGGGCAAAGAAGTGAACAGAAACTTTTCCAAGGAAGAGATACGAATGGCCAAAAGGCACATGAAAATTGCTCTACATCACTAATCATCAGGGAGATGCAGATCAAAACAACCATGAGATACCACCTCACACCACAGAGACTGGCACACATCTGATTGGAATTTTAAAAATATCCTTAATCTCTTTGCTGAAAGCTCCTTATGTTTTTGTGGCCGTCCTATGTTGGCGAGAAGACCATATTTTCAAAGATGTTTTGAGGATACCCCTAACTTGGTTCTCAGAGGTCACATCTGATAGTGTCAGAGGACTTTGTGGTACTGGGGATAAAACCCACGCCTCCCAGGTGTAAGGCATGCACTGCAACCGTTTGAATTATCTCTCTGGTCCTGTACTTAATTTGTGATAACCTAAACCAAATTCACTGTGTTTAGTTGATTAAGTTTTATTCACTGAATTAATTAATTATTGTTCTTTATCCACTGCAGGTTTTTTATTTTATTTTTTTATTCTTTTTGGGTCACACCCTGCGATGCACAGGGGTCACTCCTGGCTCTGCACTCAGGAATTTCCCCTGGCTGTGCTCAGGGGACCATATTGGATGCTGGGAATCGAACCCGGGTCGGCCGCGTGCAAGGCAAACGCCCTACCCGCTGTGCTATCACTCAAGTCCCCGCAGATTTGTATTTTTATGTTTGCTTTCTGAAGACTTACTTTCTTTGAGAGATTCTATACAATTGCCTGCAGAATTTTTCTGGGTAAGTTTGTTTTATTTTCCTGCAGATGGCGCTGTGGTTTTAATGTTGGAAATTCATGTTTTTTTTTTTTTTTTTTTTTGCACTTTAGGAGGTGGGAGGGCCCCAGGTGATGACTGTACGTTGATGAAGACTCATCAGTTTTAAGAAATGGACACCTTTGTGGGATTCATCCACAGGATACAAAAGAACAAAAGAAAAGTAGCAACTCAATTAGATGCAGGGCTTCAGGATATGCCACTGAAACAGTTGAATGGAAGTGTGCGTTGAAAAATAAGGTAGCACATCAGGACACCTAACAGCCAAAGACAAAAAAATCTCCAAGTGCAGGTAGAGAGCACACACGTTCCTTTCCACAAAATTGAGCCCAGTGATACTTTACTCTTTTGGCCTGAACTTAGTGAGTTTACCTCCAGTTTTCATAATCTTTGCTATACATTTGACTTCCAATTTTAATACTTTTCAGTTAAAATGAACGTGCATCAATGTCTGGACAGCATTATGCACTTAATAAAGCACTGTTGTAGCACTGTTGCACTGTCGTCTCGTTGTTCATCGATTTGCTCGAGCGGGCACCAGTAACGTCTCCATTGTGAGACTTGTTACTGTTTCTGGGATATCAAATACACCACGGGTAGCTTGCCAGGCTCTCCGAGAGGGACGGAGGAATCAAACCCGAGTGGCCTGCTTGCAAGACAAATGCCCTACCCATGTGATATTGCTCCATAGAATGATGAGAAAATTATCACACCAGTATAATCTCTTCCTAGATGTAATGTCAGGATTTCTCTCTCCTTTTAGGTTGAGGCTATCATTTTCTTGGTTGCAGTTGCCAAGGATCCTGGCTCCTCAAAATTCACACCAAACTGCCATTAAAGGAGCTGATTGTGGCCCTTTTAAGTAATCAATTAATTAACTTTTATGCGTGTGCCACACAGGGCTTACTCCTGGCTCTGCATTCAGGCATCATTCCTGGAGGGGCAAGGGTGGGGGGATTTTAGGGGATGCAGAGGACCAAACCTGGGTTGGCCACATGCAAGACAAGTGCCTTACCTGCTATACTAACTCTTCAACCCCCAATTTTGCCCTTAAAAAAAAGTAGTATTGGTTCTCTGGGACAAAATTCAACTTGATAACAGGTAGGCAGGTGAGTACAAAGACTCAGACAAAGAGATCAACCCCAAAGGCAATCTGAATGCTAAAGCTAAAGACGGTGTCGGACTCCTCTGTTTTTGCAATTCTTTTTTCCTTTCTTGTTCAATCCTAATTTTCTCACTTTTAAAAATTATTTCCCTCTCAAAGTCCATAAAAGCATATTTCTGCTTCAGAGTGTTTGCAAAATAACATGACCTAAGAGAGCTGATAATGAAATTGATTCTGGAAAGAATTTCAAATGGAATTTTAGGAATGTATCATTAACTGGCCTCCTGGCAACGAGCACTTTATAATTATAGGTAGTAGATAGAATACTACAGTATGAGCTTGTGGCATACTGTAGCAACGTAATTGTTAAACTTACACTGATTGGGATCTGTACCAGAACAGTAATCAAAATGAATGCATTGGTGGGCATACTCTCTTAAGCATTTGAAATGTTAGGTGAAAATAATAATTACAGGAACTGTGGAATTGGATGAGACTAACCATGCAGTGAAGAAAAACAATGAAAGACATATGGTGATTAATCACCAATTTAAGGTGAAGTACGAAAGCCAGAGAACCCCTTTGGCAGCATATAAAGAGAATCATTTGCTGCTGTAAGAGGGCAGAAAAAGGCGGTCATCAAGTCCAGGACTTAATTATAGTGGTAGCAGAAATCCAGAGGACGATGATGTTTAATTCTAGCAAGTCGACTCTGCTAAGATCAGTGCCCTAATTGGGAAGCAGCGAGGCTCTAAATTCAGGATAAGGACAATGAGTCAATGTGCTTGAAAATGTCAATTGATGAATTCTTTTGAACTCTCTGGACCTTAAGGATTGGCTCATTCCTTGCTAAAAACCAGTGATCCCTTTTCTTGGGTAAGATGCAGAAGCTCTCTCTAAAAGGAAATCATTGCACAGATCTAAGGATGTACCATCTTCCCCATTCTGGACACCAGAGAAATAATAACAGCAAGTTATACTGTCATGTGGTTGTAGAAATGTTTAGTTTGATAAAACGGAGAAGGAAATTTACAGAGGCAACTACAAAAAATTAACCATTTGAAACAGCCAAGAGGCATTGGAGTATGTGAAATTAGATTGTGTATGTGTGTATGTGTATGCGTGTGCAGGTGTGTGTGTGTGTGTGTGTGTGTTTGGGACATATATTTCCAAAAGAGAAAGTTGATTAATATGGATGGCTAAAAGATTTTGACCCTGGAAAGGACCATAGCAACTATTACTAACAATTTGCTAAGATGGATATTTCTTGCAGATGTGGGAAAAAACATGACCTATACTATTGTTTGAAGAAATAATAAAATTTCCATAAAAAACAGTGGAGAAAGAAACAAAAGGTTAAAAATAGGTAAGATATAAAGTTAATCTGACCCAGAACATAGCCTATCAGTGAAGTAGAATAGTAAAAATTACATTGTTAAAGTAGGCAGCAGAACAGCAGAAAACCTAATGTTAACTTTTCTCTGGTGCCAAAACTGATGGTAAAAGATACTCTTACATGCTTATCTATCTGCCAGAAACTGTGATATATACTAAGTAAGGGTAGGCTTCAAGTGACAGCAATAGAAGTCTGACCCAGCAAGAACTAAAGAGTTATTCCATCTTTGTTGTTAAGACGCAAAATAGGACATCATCCAAGATATTGCTTAGATTGCAAACAAAAAAATCATAGATGTATAGTAAAGCTGGAGACATTATCCTAATAAAAACATATACTCAGTTTATGGAACTGAGATAATTATATGGTCTAGGACACCTAATTTCCTCAAGAAAGGATCTCTCAGTGCTACAGGAAATGTTTACAACAACAATCCCCCCCAATTTTCCAAAAGGGACCTAAGATCACTAGCTTGCATACAATGTCTTGAGATGACATCAGTACAGGCCATTAAGCATTTTTATCTTACTCCATTCAATTAAAGTGGTAAAGGGCTTGGAATTATTATGGTTCACATTATAGTTATTTTTACATTTTACAAAACATAGTTAAATTAGATATACTCAAAAGTTGGCAGAATATCAATGTTGGTTCTTTTATTTGTGGATTAAGAAGTATGATGCCTTTACAGAAAAGGACAACCTATGGACTCACAGACCATTTATTACTGGCCAATATAGTAAATAAAAATAGTATCTCATCTCCAGGAAATGGTAATGATTGAGACAGTGCTAACTAAAAAACAAGATAATGTAGGGATGATCTTCATTAAATTCCATTAATTCACCAGGGTGCTCTCCAGAAAATCCAGAGGTTTATGCTATTAAGTAACTCTGTACTCTCAGGAATCAAACATATACTAATAAAAATTACAACTGCTGCATTAGAAAAGTACTTGCCAAGTACATGTAATATGGCAATTGATTTGACCATGTGTTCTTTTTTCCTCCCTTTATAAAGGTTAAATAAAACTAATTTGAGTTCATATTAGACAAATTACAATGTTACTTCACCGTTTCTTTACTGTCCTGGTCCATGGATATATTTAATCTCTGTAGTCTATTATAACATAATCAAAGGTATTGGATTGGCTGGACTATCTACTGAAGTTATTTGAAGCAAATAGGCAAGATTGGTATGTTAATGACTTTGTAAAATATATAATATAGAGATCACTTGTATTACTTGTATCACTTGTCATTCTGCTGCTCATTTATTTGCTTGAGCGGGTGCCAGTAACATCTCCATCTGTCCCTGTCGCGTACTAATGTAGCTCAATAATGTCTGCTTGCTTCAGGAACACGAAGAGCATCAAACCGTTTGTTCAGGGTCTTGACAAAGAAGTCTGACCATCTCGTAGGTGGGCGGCCAGGCGTTCTTTTGACGTCCTGTGAAATCCAGTCGGTAACAGCTCTAGTCCAGTGGTTGTCTCCAAATTGCATTACATGTCCGGCCCATCTGATTTTCGACGCCTTGGCAAATGAGGCAGTGTCTCTGATCCTCAATTGTCGACAGAACTCTGGATTCCTTCTCTCACTTGAATGAAACATGATATTCATGATATTCCAAGCATAGCTCTTTCGATTCCTCTTTGGGAGGCCCAAATAGCGTTCTCATCTTGTTTTCATAGGGTCCAGGTCTCTGAGGCGTATGTTAGTGCAGGAAGAATGGTGGAGTCGAAAAGATGCAGCAGGAGGTTATTGGTTTTCACAACTTCTTCTATGCTCTTGAAGGTGTTCCATGCCGCTCTCTTCTTCCTGTGCAGTTCTGGCGCCAAGTTGTTCGTCATGTTGAGTTCTCGACCCCAGGTACACATAAATGCTGCATTTCGACATGTTCATTCTATTGAGAGCAAATGGAATGTCAGAAACTAGTCCGTTTCTCATAAAGATTGTCTTTGTGAGATTCAGCTACAGTCTGACTTTTCCACACTCACGGTCTAAATCGGCCAGCGTTCGTGCTGCTTGGCTAATGCTTAGTTAGAGATAAGAAATAAAATTGTATTTTGTCATCATAAAAATTATAAAATTTAAGGAAAAGGTAAAATAATAGAGACACCAAGAGGGTAAGTAATTTCCAGGGTTGAATGAAAAGGGAGGAATGAAGAGGTGGTGGAGTACAGAGGATTTTTAGGGCAATGAAGTGACGGTATGATACTAAAGTGGTAGATTACAGTTACATGCAATTACACTTTGGTCAAAACCTATAGAATTACAACACCAAGAGTGAATTTTAATATGAAATATGGACTCTGGGCAATAATTGTATGTTGATGCAAACTCATTAATTTTAACCAATGGATCTTTGGTGGGAGGGTAATGGAAGGGCTATGCATATAAAAAACAAGGACTATGTGGAAATTACATTACCTTCAGCCAAATTTTGCTATGAGTATAAAAGTGGTATAAATATAAAAGTATCTTTTGTTTTTTAAAGAAAAAAGAATTAAAGAGGAAAATGCATTAGATAATGTGTGACATCAACAAAATGTTTAATTTTGTGGTCTGAGTCCTACTAGGAAAGTCCTTCTAAAGCAAAAACAAAATTATTTTTTCCTCTTCCTTAACTGAAAAGAAAATACAATGTCTAGCAGATTTTTTCATTTTAGAGAAAGCATATAAAATACGTGAAAATCTTTTTCTGGTCTACATGGCAACGTGAAAAGGCTGCCAGTTCTGAGAAAAGGAAACATCTCTAGGAAGCCCGAGGAGCAGTGTAGTTCTGCTGCTGGGACTATGGAACCCACAAGTCCTTATTGTACTAGACAGATAAAAGATTGGAACAGGTAAGGGAGCTCATGGCAACATAAAAGAAAATGTATTGAGGTTTAGGAAAAACTTCATTCTGTTTATCTGAGAACTCATCAGAATTCAAAAATAACTCCTAGTAAACTTTTGGTAATCACAGAGCATCTGATCCTGGGATATCAAGTGACAATAAAGACGCAAATTTTCCATCATGTTTCTTCTGGACTCACCAAATCATAAAGTCTGGTGGACCATTCAGCAATTAAATGCAAAGTCAAAGTGATGTCCAAAAACATAAATAACAAATTATTAGGATTAAAAATTCCAGTTGTCCAACTTCATCAATTTCCTTCAGATTTTACCTATTGCTTTTTGGGTTGGTGATGTTCCTTATGAATAGCAGAAGGAGAAAAAAATCCTGATATTAGTAATATGTGGTATGTAACATGGCGTAGCACTGCACTGCATCACTGTCATCCCGTTGTTCATTGATTTGCTTGAGCGGGCACCAGTAATGTCTCCATTGTGAGTCTTGTTGTTACTATTTTTGGCATATCGAATACACCAGGAGTAATTCCTGAGTAATTCCTGAGTCAGGATAAATATTCCCTGAGCATTGCTGGGGTGTGACCCCCAAACAAAACAAATAACCAATAAAATCCCATTAATAATTTTCAGTGAATACCTCTGGATACCTGGTTCTGTGGGGCTTCAACTCATGCGTGAGGTTTGGTCCGAGTGTCTGGAAAGCTGTCTGGAGCGTGGCGGTGGCTGGGTAGTGGAGGTAGTGGAGGTCTGCTGGTGAGGTATTTATCTGGCTCCGGTAGCCAGACAGGGTGTTCAAACGAAGTACATTGAGATCCTCCTCGAGCTGTATTATGGATTTACCACATGATCTCACCATTCTATAAGGAAGTAATCATTGATGTAAAGAGAGGGGTTTGGCAGGGTGATACCATTTCACCAAAACTCTTCGGTGCCACCCTCGAGAACATCATGCGATGACTGGAATGGGAAAGAATGGGAGTGAAGAAAGACGGTCGGCAACTACATCACCTCCGCTTCGCTGATGATATCGTTCTCATAACACCAAACATTAGCCAAGCGGCACAAATGCTAGCTGACTTCGACCTCGAGTGTGGAAAGGTCGGACTGTAGCTAAATCTCACCAAAATGATGTTCATGAAAAACAAACTAGTCCATGATGTTCCATTTGCTCTCAATGGAACAAACATCTCCAAATGCAGCAGCTATGTGTACCTGGGTCAAGAACTCAACATGAGGAACGGCTTGGTGCCAGAACTTCGCAGGAGGAAGAGAGCAGCGTGGGACACTTTTAAGAGTGTCGAAGAAGTGGTTAAGAAGATGAAGAACCCCCCCCGACTCCAGGCACATCTTTTTGACTCCACTGTTCTTCCTGCACTAACATACGCCTCAGAGACCTGGGCCCTATGAAAACAGGATGAGAATTCTATTTGGGTCTCCCAAAGAGGAATCGAAAGAGCTATGCTGGGAATATCATATCTCACTCAAGTGAGAGAAGGAATCCGGAGTTCTGACCTCCCATGGACGGTCAAGAATCAGGGACACTGTCTCGTTTGCCAAGGTGTCAAAAATCAGATGGGCTGGACACGTAATGCAATTAGAGATGACCAACTGTTACTGACTAGATTCTGATGTTACTGACAGGACGTCAAAAGACTGTGTGGCTGCCCATCAACGAGATGGTCAGACTTCTTCGTCAAAACCCTGAATGAACGTTTTGAGGTTCTTCCTGTTCCTGGAGCGAGCAGATATTGGGCTGCACTAGCACGAGACAGGGACAAATGGAGACGTTACTGACGCCCACTTGAGCAAATTGACGATCAATGGATGACAAGTGGTACAAGTGATACAAGTGGATAATTTTCAGTTCTCATTTGCATAATTCTAGGATTTGGGGCCTAGAAATTTTGGTGTCCACAGGGGAAATACGTATAGAGCACATAGTAAAAATTCCATTATATTTAAGTTGCAACTGCTGCTGTGTCTTATTGGGCTTTTGCACCTCAAAAGCATAATCAAAAAAAACTATCAACTTTCTGACAGGTTGAATTGATCTAAATTATCCAGAAGAAATAATGTTAGGGAAGGGGAAAAGTATGTTTGGCAATCACATGACATAATATCTCTTGCTACTTCACTCACAATTTTAGTGGTAAATAACCAAAATTCATCTTGACAGATGAAGTCATGGTGACAAATAGCTAAATCACTTACTAAATAAACCACATAAGTCAACAAATATGCTATATATCAAGCAATCTATGTTAGGTAGAGATGACAGTGGTATCAAAGCCTGCCACCAGAATATCTGCAGCCTGTGATTAATCTCATAAACCTTCTAGGGGATGGGGAGAGGGGAATAGAATTCTAGAGAAAGTCTTCGCAATTGAGATAAATATTTACACAATGAAGTATATCAAAAGTAGGACAATGAATTGGTTATAGAAAAATTTGTGGTATACAGAAAAAAAATTCTCTTAGGATTGTATTAGAGCTGATTAATTAATTAATTAATTAATATCCCTAGACCACAGACTACGTGTCTTGAACAACAGAAATTTTATTACTTTTATTTTTAGAAAATAGGTATTCAAGATCATAATGTAAACAGGCTTTATTTCTCCTTAGACTTTTCTTCCTGATTGTCTTTTCTTATGGTTTGATCGCATATTTTCTCTGTGTATAGTTGCTCTTGATATCTTGATGTTGCTCAAACTTCTTATCAGTTATCTATCAGATATTCTTAGGCTGGATCAGGTCTTCCCTAAGATCTCTTCTTTAAGCAATCACCATTTTAAAGGGTCTATCTCAAAGATCAATCATATTCTGAGGTGCTGAAATTTAGAACTATAGGATGCGAATAAGAAAGAACAGACATACAAAGTCTCATAACAATGCTTGACACTCTCATTTCTCCAAGTTGTCAAGAAATTTATTTAAGTATTCTGCAGGAAATATCTGAAGATGCATCCACCCTAGATTTTGTGTATTCCTGTGGATTCCCAGAATTCAATGACTTGTAATTTCAGAGAGAAAAGGAACTGGGTACTCTTCTCTCAATTTGGATAAATATTAAAGGGCTATGCAGCTCTAAAAATTTCTATTGGTATAGATTCAACTGAAACCTTTGTTGCAAATATACTACAGTTCAACTCTGACTAATTATACTTCCCTTATTTCTTTAAAGGTTACATTCCTGAGATTATTTCTCCAAAGGTCTGACATACAATTGGGCTTAATAGACTGGTGCAAGTGGAGGATTTATACAAAGAAAACTAGGAGTCACTACTAAAAAAAATAAAACACACAAAAATATGAAACATTATTCCCTTTTCATGGATTGGCAAGATTAGTACCATCAAAATGACCATACTTCCCAAAGTACTATATGGATTCAGTACAGTCCCTATAAAAATACCCAATTTTAAGAGACATGACCAAGTGCTGTTAAAATTTATTTGAAGTAATAAATCCTGCTGAATATACAAAACAGTTCTCAGACAAAATAATAGGGGAGACTTCCCCCGCCCCCCAACTTTAAATTATACTACACAGTTAGAGTAATCAAGACAGTGTGTTACTGGAATAATGAGACTCTCAAATTGACCACGGAACAAAATTGAGACTTTGACACATGCTCAAACCATGTCTTTAAGAAACCATATTCTTTAAGAAAGGAATTAGAAAAGTGTGAAATGGAGCAAAGAATGTCTCTTTAGCAAATGGTGTTTGGAAAATTGGCCAGCCACCTTTTTAAAAACACACAAACACTTTAAATTTATCTCACATCTTATATAAAAGTCGCACATCTTACACAATTCAAGGTGCATTAAATGTCTTGATATCAGGTCTGAACCCATAAATTGTATTGAGAAAACATAGAGAACCCTTAATGAAATTGACTCTAGGAGGATTTTTTATGAGTCATTATGATTGACTAAGCGAACAGTAGAAAAGATAAACAAAAAGGACTATATCAAGTTGATAAAGCTGATGACTAAAACAAAAAGACGCCCCACAAACTGGGAGAAAATTTCCTGCACCACTCATCTAACAAAGGGTTAATAATAAAGCACTTGCAGAAACTTAACAATAACAGCAACACAGCCTTATTTTAAAAAATGGGAGATGAAGACATTTGCCTAAAGAAGGCATGCAGATGATACAGAGGTATATGAAAAAATGCTCTACATCATTTATCATCAGGGAAATGCAAAACAACAGTGAAGCATCATACTAGTGAAATTTACTCATACCAGTGATATCAGCATACATGTAGAAGAACAAAACCAAAAACAATTAGAGAAGGCATGGATATAGGAAAAAACTGTTGGTAGAATGTCAACTGATTCAACCTCTTTGGAAATAGTTATGAACGTTCAACAAAAAGAAAATCAAGAATTGAGTTTTCATATTACCCAGAAATTCTACTTATAGGCATCTATCCCAGAGGCCTCCAAACACTATTAAAAAGTCATTTGTGTTATGCTTATTGCAGCTCTATTTATAATGCCCAAAATCTGGATAAAACCCAAGTACCTGAGAACAGATGAGTTCTGGTGTGTGTGTATGTGTGTGTGTGTGTGTGTGTGTGTGTGTGTGTATGTATACGTACACACATATGGAAATATGCATACGCACAATAGGATGCTACTCAGTGATATCAAATAATGAAACCATATAATCACAGGCACATGGGTAAAACTAGAGGGTACCATGCTTAGTTAGAATAGGGACTGATATAGAATAGTTACTCTCATATGTAATGACAGGACAGGAGCCATAAATGGGTGAGACAACAGAACTGAGGAGCTGATCCATCGAACTGAGCTTACTTGGGAAGGAGGAGGTTGGATGGGAGGGAATCTTTGGAACATTGGTACAGGTAATCAGCAACTCTGTTGGTGGGAGGGGTGTTGGAATGGTTATGCATGAAGCCATCATTAACAGTATTATAAATTACAGGGCCTCAATAAAAGTGGAAAGAAAAAAATGTCACCGGTAGCTAAGGGTCTGAAGATGTGTTGCTGTAGGTTCCTTACTTTGACAAATGTGCCACGCTGAGGGGGTATGTTGATAATGATGAAGGTTCTACACATGTGGTAGTGGGTGGTAAACTGAAAAGTTTTTTCTGCTCAATTTTTCTTTAAACGTAAAGTTGACATAAAAAATAAAGTCTTGGCACTGGAGAGTTAGTACAATGGATAGGGTACTTGTATGCAGCTAACCTGGGGTCTATTCCTAGCTAACCTGGGGTCTATCCCATCTTATAGCTCTAGACCTCCAGGAGTGATACCTGAGCGTAGAGCCAGGAGTAAGCCTTGGGTACAGTTGGTTATGGCCCCAAAACAAACAAAAAATCAAAATAAATAAAAGAAGTCTATTAAAAGAAAACTAGGAAAAGGGATTTTAGAATAGCAATGTAACAATAACAACAGCAATAATAAACAACTACCACCATCTCAGAACCCAGATGCTCCATAGTATTTGTTCCCATTAAATCATTGTAACGTATTATAGAAGGTGTATATTTACTATTTCCTTTATAAAAACAAAATTATAGAGAATACCTTGTATTAGACTGGATATTTACATCAAACATTACGACCTGATATAACTATGTTATAGAATGCAGCAGTAGTATATAAACATACTACTAATGCAATTTGATAGTATTTTCCCTGACTACTATGAGTTTTATAATTTTTCTCTGTCACTTATTGATCTTCGATTTGCTCGAGCGGGCTCCAGTAATGTCTCCATTTCTCCATTTGTCCCTGTGGCATGCTAGTGTAGCCCAGTGATATCTGCTCGCTCCAGGAACAGGAAGAGCCTCAAACCGTTCATTCAGGGTTTTGACGAAGAAGTCTGACCATCTCATTGGTGGGTGGCCACGAGGTCTTTTGACGTCCCGTGGAATCCAGTCAGTAACAGTCAGTTGTCTCTGAATTGCATTGTGTCCAGACCATCTGATTTTTGATATCTTGGCAAACAAGACAGCATCCCTGATTCCTTCTCTCACTTGAGTGCAACGTGACACTCCAAGCATAGCTCTTTCGATTCCTCTTTGGGATAAAATTTTTCTCTGATGATTTGATTTTTAAAATGTTTTCATTGAGGTATCATAGTTTATAATCACAATATCTTATTTTACAATAATAATAATGCCTTACAATGATCACAATGCCATTGTTTTACAATTGCAGGGTTGTTTACATTGAACTCTTTATCATTGTTTCATTGCTTCAAGATCCCACCACAATTATCCTTCTGTACCTTTCTTTATTTCTTTCTTTAGCTTCCTCAATTCTAATCCCTTGATTTTTTTAAAGTCTGTTTTCATTAGGTCCTTGTATTCTTTAATTTTTCTCTTTGCTCACCTTGCTTGAAGAATATTGATATCTTGAACCTGAAGACTTTATAAATTAGAAAATTTTGGCTTTGATTTTATACTGTTTGCTGTGCTTATCCTTCTGTTCATTTCCTAAGACTTGTTTCCCCTTCTCTGTGTGTGTCAGCAGAGAACTGTGTTTTACACAACAAATAAAAAACAAGAAAATTTTTTTTTTTTTCTCTTGGTACTTTAATTTTTTTTTATTTTATCATTATTTTTTTAAATTTATTTATTTTTAATTAGAGAATCACCGTGAGGGTACAGTTACAGATTTATACACTTTTGTGCTTATACTTCCCTCATACAAAGTTTGGGAACCCATCCCTTCACCAGTGCCCATTCTCCACCACCCGTAAACCCAGTGTCCCTCCCACCCTCCCCAATCCCATCTCCCCCCCCACCCCACCCTGCCACTGTGGCAAGGCATTCCCTTCTGTTTTCTCTCTCTAATTAGCTGTTGTGGTTTGCAATAAAGGTGTTGAGTGGCCGCTGTGCTCAGTCTCTAGCCCTCATTCAGCCCGCAACTCCCTTCCCCCACATGGCCTTCGACTACAATGTAGTTGGTGATCGCTTCTCTGAGTTGACCTTTCCCCGGAACGTGAGGCCAGCCTCGAAGCCATGGAGTCAACCTCCTGGTACTTATTTCTACAGTTCTTGGGTGTTAGTCTCCCACTCTGTTATTCTATATACCATAGATGAGTGCAATCTTTCTATGTCTGTCTCTCTCTTTCTGACTCATTTCACTCAGCATGAAACTTTTCATGCCCAACCACTTGACTACAAAATTCTTGACCTCCTTTTTTCTAACAGCTGCATAGTATTCCATTGTATAGATGTACCAAAGTAAGAAAAATTTTTTGATGACTTTTTTTTTTTAACTGTTTTTATCTTTGTTTACATAAGATTGAAGTGGTTATCAAATACATACAGTAAATTTTCTTTTAGCATTAATCAGTTATCTTGAGCTGTTTCATTTCTTTCCTTTTTTCACTATGTTTATTTTCACTGTTTATGCTTTTCTTTGATTCTCTGAAATTAGCTGCTGTATAATTATCTATAGCTGTTAAAAAGTTATTTTCTGATGGTACTATAACCCTTGTTATTTTGAACTCTTGGTTTTTGGCTTGCTTCTTCAATTTATAAAAGTTTTTTTGGTAAATGGTATGCATGTAAATACAATGATTTTCTTAATTGTTAAGACATAATTGTCTCCTTTTCAAGAGTATTCTGTAGCACTGTCATCCCGTTCACCGATTTGCTTGTAAGAGTATTAAGAACAAAAAATTAAAAAATATTTTTAAAGGAGTGGAGCAATAGTTCAGTGGGTAGGGCGCTAGTCTTACATTTGACCATTCCAAGTCTGATCCCCAGCACCACTTTTGGTCCCTTGAGACTTCTAGGAAATGATCCCTAAGCACAGAAATAGGGGTAACCCCTGAGAACCGCTAGGTGTGGACTTAAAACAAAAACAAAATGGTTCTTTAATTACTTTGGGAGAGCATCCATTACTTATAGTATCTTGATCATTTTGAAAGTGTTAGATATTAACCCTATGTGCTTTAGGCTTCATCAGTGA
The DNA here is from genome assembly GCF_027595985.1 of Sorex araneus. NCBI lineage: Eukaryota > Metazoa > Chordata > Mammalia > Eulipotyphla > Soricidae > Sorex > Sorex araneus. The sequence continues at coordinate 189,123,242 of NC_073313.1, forward strand.
ATTGCCCCTTTTCCTCTTCCCAGAGAAGCTTACAGTACTCTTACACAAGCACCCTAGTCCCCAGACTTCATTTTTATTTATTTATTATTTATTTATTTATTTAGTGTAGGAGTACTGCTTTCTATTCAGCCATTGATTAAGCTGATTAAACTGGGCATGAACTCCACATTCATTTTTCTTTTTATAATTTTTTAATTGGATAGTTGTGAGATAGACCATTACAAAGCTGTTCATAATTTGGTTTCAGTCATACAATGATCCAGCACCCATCCTTCCACCAGTGCACATTTCCAACTACCAATGTTCCCGTCTCCCCACCACCATCTCCCAACCCTCCATCCTCTATCCCCAGCCTTCCTCTATGGGAGGCACTTTTCTTCTTGCTCTCTGTCTCCTTTTCCTTTTATGCATCACAGTTTGTAATACAGGTGCTAAGAGGTCATGGCTGTTTGTTCAGGCCATTCGGCGCTTTTATCAGGATAGTAAGGCTGGAGTAGCTTTTTCAATTGGGGTGTGGACGTGACTGCCAAGGCTTCTGAAAGTACAGGGAGGTGAGGGGAAGTAGTCCATTCTGATCCCAAGAAAGCCTGGAGATTTTAGTCACAAAACCCGAATACCAAAATTTTCAGCAGATTATATCTTGATGAGGTCCATCCTGAGATGGTGGAGTCAGGCCAGGAATTTGGCAGCGATTTTGGATTGTGGAAGCAAGCGGCTGGCAGCAGCTCTACTTGGGTGGGCACAGACCAACCCACCCCTCTCTGATTTACCCTGGTCTCCTGGTCTGTTCAGTCATTCACAGGTCCAAGCTTAACTGCAGCTTTTGATCTCTTTTGAGATTTATTTATGGGTATCTAAAGCAAGGCCGGTAGTAGAAATTACAGGATGCTCCTGGAGTTGTTCGTGGGGATGAGTGCCAGTGCTTCCATGAGTATTGGGAAGTGGGGGGAGCCCACTCCAACTCTGAGAAAGCCTGGAGATTTCAGTCACAAAACCTGCATACCAGATTTTTCAGCAGATTATACCTTGGTGCAGTCAAATGCACCTTGGTGTGGGCTGGAGTGATAGCACAGTGGGTAAGGCATTTGCCTTGAATGCGGCCAACTGGGTTCGATTCCTCTGTCCCTCTTGGAGAGCCCAGCAAGCTATAGAGAGTATCTTGCCCGTACGGCAGAGCCTGGCAAGCTACCTGTGGCATATTCAGTATGACAAAAAGAGTAACAACAAGTTTCACAATGGAGACATTAATGGTGCCCACTTGAGCAAATTGATGAGCAACGGGATGACACAGTGATACCTTGGTGAGGCCTGTCCTGAGAAGTGGAGTCAGGTCAGGGTATGGTGGCAAGTTTGGATTGTGGAAGCAAGTGTTTGCTGGGAGCTCTGCTTGGATGGGCCACCAGACCAACCAGCTCACCTCCGATTTCCCCCGGTCTGTTCAGCCATGCACAGGTCCAGATTAACTATGGCTTCTGATATCTTTTGAGATTTATCTATGGGTCTCTGAAATAAGGCCAATAAATGAGCTTGTATAGCTGAGCCAAAGGTGGTTTATGAGCATGACTCCCACATACCTAACTTTTGGCCGTCTAATTTCTTGGTAAACTTGGTCCTAAGTTGTTGGGGTCTGGCCCAAGGCACAGTGGCAATTTGGGGGTGTCAGGAAGCTTGAAGGCATCATCAGGCTGCTGATGCACTCTTCCCACAGATAAAGGATGACCAGTTGGGGGCACCATACCCCCGCAGAGTTTATTTTTACTCTTTCCTTTGTGCTTTACAATTCCCCAAGTCAGTCTTGGTTACTTAGGCAACTCGATGCTGGACTTTGTATTTGAAGTGACTTTGCATTTGAAGTGAATTACTTGCTTTTCTATTTCCCACAGAGCCTTTTCATATTTTACTATACAGCAATGTTATTTGCTTAAACACAGAAAGACCCTAATGCTATGCTCCTCGCATTTGGGAGTTGATTGACTCCCAAATATATCTACTCCTGGCTATCGTCATAATTACTTGACTCAGGCTTTGGTTGCCATATTTCCTAAGACCCCAGAAAGGGATGTCCAACTGTGGGACTTGGATGGACCCAGGGAAAGTGGTAAAGCTATCCTGGCATTGAAATGGGACAATCTGGAAAGCATGAAAGCATGGTCTTTTAAAACAAAACTTCATTATTTATTTATTTATTTATTTTTTAAATTTTTTATTAGTGAATCACTGTGAGGTACAGTTACAAACTTATGAACTTTCATGTTTGTATTTCAGTCATACAGTGATCATTTACCCATCCCTCCACAAGTGCCCATTCGCCTCCACCAATGTTCCCAGTATCCCTCCCCACCACTCCACCCCATCCCCCACCACCTCACCCTGCCTCTGTGGCAGGGCATTCCCTTTTGTTCTTGCTCTTTTTGGGTGTTGTAGTTTGCACTAGAGGTATTGAGTGGCCTTCATGTTTGGTCTATAGTCTACTTTCAGCTCACATCTTTCAACCCAAACGGGTCCTCCCAACATCCTCTACTTGGTGTTCCCTTCTCTATATCAACTGCCTTTTCCCCTAGCATGTGAGGCCAGTTTCCAAGCTGTGGGGCAGACCTCCTGGTTGGCCCTTATTTCTACTAATCCTGGGTGTTAGTCTCCTACTCTGTTATTTTATATTCTACAGATGAGTGCGATCTTTCTGTCTGTCTCTCTTTTTCTGACTCATTTCACTTAACATGATACTTTCCACGTTGATCCACTTATATGCAAATTTCATGCCTTCCTCTTCAGCTGCATTGTATTCCGTTGTGTAAATGTACCAAAGCTTCTTTAACCAGTCATCTGTTTTTGGGCACTCTATTTTTTCCAGATTTTGGCTATTGTAAACAGTGCTGCAATGAAGATACAAATGCAGATGTTATTTCTACTATACATTTTTGCCTTTCTGGGATATATTCCCAGGAGTGATATTGCTGGGTTAAATGGGAGCTCAATTTCTAATTTTTTGAGAATCGTCCATATTGTTTTGCAAAAGGGCTGAACTGGTCGGCATTCTCACCAGCAGTGAAGGAGAGTCCCTTTCTCTTCCGACATCCATGCCAACACTTGTTGTAAAAGCATGGTCTTGATGCAAACTGTTATGATTTAAGAGATGGGACCCATCATGGGGAAGGACAATCTGGAACAGCCCGAGGACTTTGTCTGGGATTTACGGTAAAAGGCTTGCTTGCCCTCAGAGCCCAGAGAACTAAGTTTTGAAACCTATATCTCTTACTGTATTTATTTAAGTAACTGCAAGAATTAATAAGAAGTAAAGTTAATTGTTTAATATGTACTACTAAAGGAAAAGAGAAAAGCAATATAGATTTCCCTGGGAGACAGAATGTCTCCTTGAGTTAATCCCCCGGCCCCCACTCCTCCCCCGCCATGCCAAGAGAATTGCTTCCGTCTAAATGCTTTACCTCTGTAAATGATCAATCACAAAATGATCAATCACACCTATGTGCAGTTCCATACCTTGAACCCCCTCAGATGTGCCGTAAGTATGCTAACAGCTTCACATTAAAGGGCCATTTTGACCACCTATTCTTGAGTCCCTTATCTTTTTGTTCCTATGCTGGGGAGGTTGGGAAGGTGATTCTTGGCCACCGAATGTGTGCATCGTGCACCCACATTTTGAATTCACAAAAAGTGATTTTAATATTTTTCTAGGAAAGTCTAGAGAAGACTCTTCTATGAAAGCTTCAACTTGCCCCAGATGTCTTTTTACTCTAGTTAGTAAGAAATCATTTATCATTACTTCGAGCTTTAGAAATTGTTTAGCTTATATTTCTGTGTAGTTGATCTTTGCCTGACCAATGAAAATTTCAGTCTGTGGACTTTTTTTTTCCCCTGGTATTTTGCAAAGGTTCAAAGTGACCTTAATATAGCTGTCTGGAGCTTCAGCTTTTTGTAGCTGCTCATATTGAGATTCCAACCCATAAATTCCATCTGCCTTAGTCATCTTGAACTCAGACTTTAATTATCTTCCCAATTCAGCAAGACTACTTGCCTTTGAATAGGATCCTCAAAAAAAGGACTCTAAGCAGAAAGATCAGGCCATCTTAGGAATTACTTAGTTTACTTGTTTTCTATTAGTATCATGGGACTATATACCTGTTGTTTATTATATAAATAATTGTTTTATATTTGGGGACATGTTTTCTAGTTATTGTGAGAGGACCAGTGTTCATGCAGTTACTTCATCAAGGCAACAAATTCAAAAGAATTATGAACACAGTCAATCATGTCAAAAAATAATAAGCAAGATAAAATGCTAGTCCCTGAATCAGTGTTATAAACACCATATAAACATAAATATGATTAAGAATACAAACACAACTTGAGCTATACAAAAGACAAAATGGCTATCAAAATAAACCAAAATATTTGAAAAAGAAATAGATTTTCTAGAAATTAAACTAAAGATGTAAAGAGGGAGAAATATGTGAAATTTGCCTATGAAAGAGAATCAACACAATTACTTTTTCATAGATTTTAATAAATTGCATCTTTAGTAATTGCAGCAGATTATATTATCATTTGAGAATATTGAAGACGAATTAAACTTTTGAAAAGACTGTAATATTTTACTGTTTTTTTAATTGGCATTTAGAAATAGGTAACAGAAAAAAGTATTAATAAAATAGAAAATTGGGTAATAGGATAAATAGGAATGTTATTAAGTGTTCATCAAAATTATGTAATAGAATAAAATAAATGTAAAAAATTATCTTAGATACTTTTAGTGAATTGTCAGAACAGTAAACATAAGTCTTTAAAGCACTAAGTGAGAAAAGAAAATATAGGAATACAGTTTAGTTACAATTCCTTTGCCAGTTTTCTGTGGAGAAGGTGATTTGCCCTATCAATGGGTATGAATGGTATATTAACCACACTAACACATCTTCATTTCCCACAGATTTCTTTTCTTCTGACATTACTAAAGGTGTTTCTTTGTAGTACTTAATTTTTCTGTTTGGGTTTTTTTTTGGGGGGGGGTCATATTTAGCAGTGGCCCATGCTCTGGGGACCATGTGGTATAGGGATTGAACTGGGTGTTGGTTACAAGCAAGGTAAGAACATTAACCCCTATGCTCTCTCTCCAGCTATAGTACTTAAAAATTTAATTTATCCACCTTTTTATCTCTTGCCACTACATTATACAACACAATTAGTAAGGACTGCTCAATTCTGAGACTACAAAAAAAGTTTAACTTTCTTATTCTTATTATCCTTTTAAAAAAAAATTTAAACTCTATTGAGCTATAATCCTGCAATATGACATAGACTTTGAAAACTTATCATTATCTGTTCTCTGATGGCTAATTAGCAGTTCCAGCATCATTTATTTTAAAGTTTACATTTTTCCATATATTATATTTGATACAGTCAATATATGAATTAAACTTTTATTTATTTGTGCATTCAATTATTTGACTCAATTCCTAGATTAAAAAAAGATTTTAAGTGAATCTTTCTATTATGTTTTACAATTGTTGGAAGAGGTTACTAGTTGTTATCACTGAATTATCTATGTAAATTTTATTATCTATACTTTCTTTTTAAAAAATGTTTTGGAAGACCTTTACAAAGAAAACTACATAATGCTACTCCATGAAATCAAAGAGGACATGAGGAAATGGAAACATATACCCTGCTCGTGGATAGGGAGAATCAATGTTGTCAAAATGGCAATACTCCCTAAAGCATTATACAGATTCAATGCGATCCCTATAAATATACCCATGACATTCTTCAAAGAAATGGATCAAGCAATCCTAAAATTCATATGGAATAACAAACGTCCAAGGATAGCTAAAACAATTCTTGGGAAAAAGATGATGGGAGGCATCACCATCCCCAACCTCAAACTTTACTACAAAGCAGTAACAATTAAAACAGCATGGTACTGGAACAAAGGCAGAGCCGTAGACCAATGGAACAGGGTGGAATATCCCTACACACAACCCCAAATGTATGACCATCTAATCTTTGATAAGGGAGCAAGAGATGTGAAGTGGAGCAAGGAAAGCCTCTTTAACAAATGGTGCTGGCACAACTGGACAACCACATGCAAAAAAATGGGTTTAGACCTTGACCTGACACCATGCACAAAAGTCAGATCAAAATGGATTAAAGACCTCAACATTAGACCACAAACCATAAGGTACATTGAAGACAAGGTCGGCGAAACCCTCCACGATATTGAAGATAAAGGTATCTTCAAAGGTGACACGGAACTAAGCAATCTAGTAAAAACAGAGATCAACAAATGGGACTACATTAAACTAAAAAGCTTCTGCACCGCAAGAGATACAGTGACCAGAATACAAAGACTATCCACAGAATGGGAAAGGATATTTACACAATACCCATCAGATAAGGGGTTGATATCAATGGTATATAAAGCACTGGTTGAGCTCTACAAGAAGAAAACATCCAACCCCATCAAAAAATGGGGCAAAGAAATGAACAGAAACTTTACCAAGGAAGAAATACGAATGGCCAAAAGGCACATGAAAAAGTGCTCTACATCACTAATCATCAGAGAGATGCAGATCAAAACAACCATGAGATACCACCTCACACCACAGAGACTAGCACACATCCAAAAGAACAAAAGCAACCGCTGTTGGAGAGGATGTGGGGAGAAAGGGACCCTTCTTCACTGCTGGTGGGAATGCCGACTGGTTCAGCCCTTCTGGAAAACAATTTGGACGACTCTCAAAAAATTAGATATTGAATTCCCATTTGACCCAGCAATACCACTGCTGGGAATATATCCCAGAGAGGCAAAAAAGTACAATCGAAACAACATCTGCACATGTATGTTCATCGCAGCACTGTTTACAATAGCCAGAATCTGGAAAAAACCCGAATGCCCCAGAACGGATGACTGGTTGAGGAAACTTTGGTACATCTATACAATGGAATACTATGCAGCTGTTAGAAAAAAGGAGGTCAAAAATTTTGTAGTTAAGTGGATGGGCATGAAAAGTTTCATGCTGAGTGAAATGAGTCAGAAAGAGAGAGACAGACATAGAAAGATTGCACTCATCTATGGTATATAGAATAACAGAGTGGGAGACTAACACCCAAGAACTGTAGAAATAAGTACCAGGAGGTTGACTCCATGGCTTCGAGGCTGGCCTCACGTTCCGGGGAAAGGTCAACTCAGAGAAGCGATCACCAACTACATTGTAGTCGAAGGCCATGTGGGGGAAGGGAGTTGCGGGCTGAATGAGGGCTAGAGACTGAGCACAGCGGCCACTCAACACCTTTATTGCAAACCACAACAGCTAATTAGAGAGAGAAAACAGAAGGGAATGCCTTGCCACAGTGGCAGGGTGGGGTGGGGGGGGAGATGGGATTGGGGAGGGTGGGAGGGACACTGGGTTTACGGGTGGTGGAGAATGGGCACTGGTGAAGGGATGGGTTCCCAAACTTTGTATGAGGGAAGTATAAGCACAAAAGTGTATAAATCTGTAACTGTACCCTCACGGTGATTCTCTAATTAAAAATAAATAAATTAAAAAAAATAAAAAATGTTTTGGACCATACCTGGCTGCTCTCATGATTTGCTCCTGTCTGTAGTTTCAGGCATCACTCCTGGAAGTGTGGCATGGAGTGCCAGGATTGGTGGGGCAGAGACAAACACCTTGCTCATTGTGCTATCTCTTCAGCCTACACTTGCTTGTTTTAGTTTTGTTTCAATATAACTTTAAAATCAGCTTGATCAGTTCTGGAAAAAATAGGACTGTAGGTATTATTTGGGCAACAAATTAATTGTGCACATTAAATTTATAAAATTAAAATTGATATTTTCAGCAAAACGATCTCTTAGTGGTGAATAACTAGGTAAGACTAATTCCCAAAACAGCACACCAGAAGTATCAGAAATAGAAGATATTCCTATATCCAATACATGACCTAAGGGACATACATGTGTACAGTATTGCGTATTTAGAATATATGCATCTTTTCAAATTAATCTAGAATACTCAGAAAAACAAACCTGTAAATAAAGATAATTTAAAATATTACTATCTTACAAAATATATTACCTTACTAACATAAAAGTATGAACATTTTTAGAGGTGGAAAAGATATGTATTGCATAACAAAAATCATATCAACTACATACATTGGAAAAGTCCCAGGATTAGTAAGAACAAAATTATAGCACTAAAAAAGGGAGAAAGTATGTACACTAATTTCAGAGGAGAAGAAAACACATATGATACCTAAAACAGAAAGCATGCTTAGGTTTATTATTAATTAGTAACCCTCCCCCCCAAAAAACACAACAAGGTATGATTTTACTCTGACAAAACAAAAGAAAAATATAGTCTAAATTACCAATTATGTTGGTAATATAAAACTAAAAAGTCTTGCAAACTATGATAGTTGAACTCCATTGGAAAGCTGTTTGCATTAAAGTTATTACTATTAAAGTTATTGATGTGTGAGAACTGGAGCGATAGCACAGCGGGTAGGGCATTTGCCTAGTATGCGGCCACCCGGGCTCGATTCCCAGCATCCCATATGGTCCCCTGAGCACTGCCAGGGGCAATTCCTGAGTGCAGAGCCAGGAGCAACCTCTGTGCATCGGGGGGGGGGGGTGTGACCCAAAAAGGAAAAAAAAGCCAAAAAAAACCAAAACAAAAAAATAAAAAAAAAGTTATGGTTTTGTAGATGCTATTGTGTATTTTCAATATATAACAGAGACTTCTACCCATATATGATAGAGAACGGGGACAAGAATGTTAATATCTGCATTGTTCTCAAGAGGGAAAAGAAAGAAAAAAATTGACCAAATTCCTTGAGAGTCAAGAAATAATTTCTTGGATATGTATAGTACAAAACATTCTTAAATGTATATGAATATCATATGTGCTTTTATATTTTAATGTATTAATTATTTGTATATATTAACTATAAAATTATCATCTGTGCCAATTAAATATATATTATGGTACATTTAATTTATATTATATATAATATATTATAAAATATATATGTATATGGGACTGGAGCAATAGCACAGAAGGTAGGGTGTTTGCCTTGCACACAGCTAACCCGGGTTCGATTCCTCCGTCCCTCTTGGAGAGCCCAGCAAGATACTGAGAGTATCCCGCCTGCAAGGCAGAGCCAGGCAAGCTACTCGTGGTGTATTTGATGTGCCAAAAACAGTAACAACAAGTCTCACAATGGAGACGTTACTGCTGCCTGCTCGAGCAAATTGATGAACAACTCAATGACAGTGCTACAGTGCTACATATATTAATATATAAAAGTGTATACAATAAAGATATATATTACATAATATGATTTGTCTTGTGAATATTAAATTTATATTAATTTAATATAAGTATACACATTAAAGGTGACATATATATGTAATATGTACCTTTAATGTGTATACTTATATAATAATATAACTACTACATTACTCGTTTAGCCTTATTTAAGACAAACCGAATAATGCATTAGTTAAAGGTATATGTGTTTTCTATGCTGAAAACAACACAAAGGAATAATTATTCTCATATTCAGAACAGTGGTTATTCTGAGGAAAAGGGTGAGTGAATTCATAAAAGAATTCAACTCAATTTGTAGTGTTCTAATTTCTAAGCTGAATTTTGTTTTTATTTTGTGTCTTTGTATCACATAATATGTACACAACACAGAGTGTACTTTGCACATGAGATAATTCAAATAAAAAAGTTAATATTGTAAACAAAGCCAAGATAAGAACCTCCTTAAAATTAGTAAATTAATTTTGTCATCTTTATTGTATATTGAATTCTAGCTATAAAATGGCACTTTTGCATTTTGAAAAATGTTACAAAGCCCCTTGAAAATATGTACTTGTTTTTTTATTGAAAATAAAATGCCTGCCAGGACAAATAAATTGGAATATTTTCAGCTATATTAGTATTAAACATTTCTCTTTCGTACCAATATTTAAAGTTGTTTTAAATTTGCTTTCATGAGCATGCCATTTGAGCTAATTACTTTATAGTAAATGCAGCTCTTAAATAATTGCTAAACCTTGGGAAATGCTTTCAATAATTGACTTAGTTTTCATAAGCAAAACTTGTTATTAAATCTAAATTAAACACACATTTGAGACACTTAAAGTGTTAACATATCAGAATTTTAATAGTGTAATGGAAACAACTTGTAGATTTAATACCAAAAATAATTCAAACATTTCAGTCAGAATCTTTTTTTTTTTTACATATTTTTTTTCATCTGAAAATATACGAGTTGTCATTTGTAACATACATGTTTTCTGATCTGTTGCCATGACCTAAAAAATATTTCCTAAGCAACAAATTTTGACCTATGATCTGTAGAATGAGAGAAAAACATTTTATAGGAGGAATAAGTCTAAATTAGTAAAAAAAAATCACAATATTATTTAACAGATAATGTCTTACTATCTGTACACACATACAAATTTGTAATATTTATCTTTTACCTGATTCCCCAAATCACCGTATCACTGTCATCACTGTCATCCTGTTGTTCGTCAATTTACTCGAGCGGGCACCAGTAATGTCTCTATTCTTCCCAGCCCTGAGATTTTAGCAGCCTCTCCTTACTCGTCTTTCCCAACGGTTGGAGGCTCTTTCAGGATCAGGGGAATGAGACCTATCGTTACTGTTTTTGGCATATCGAATACGTCACGGGTAGCTTGCCAGGCTCTGCCCTTGTGGGTGGTATACTCTCGGTAGTTTGATGCGCTCTCTGAGAGGTATGTGTATATATATATACACACATATATACATTACTCTCTTTGATTTGTTGCCTACTGTCTGAACGCCATCAAATATGGTGTGATAATTATGGAAAATGGGCAGGAAGTTTCTTTCGGTTGCATGGTCTGGAAAGCGGCCTGTAGCGTGGTGGCAGTGATTGGGTAGTGGAAGTCGGCTGCCGAGGTTGGGTCCCTTGGGGTGGGGAGGGTACTCACCTCCCCCCATCAGGGGCACCCGGAGTGAAAACAGCCTGGCACGGAGTCCCAAAGACATTAAATTTTTAAAATTCTAACTGAAAAAAAAAAAAGAATTTTTGCTGTTCCATTGTTTGAGCAAGTGCCAGAGCCAGGGAGTAATTTGCCGAACCTCTTTGTCCTTTTGCAGCTGAGAATGTGAGAACTTGTGGGTAACCAGGAGGTTAACAAAAGCAGATTTTTTTCTCTTCTGCCCCAGACTCCTTGGCCTCCCTATTCTAGCAGGCTTCAGCAGTCCTCTTACACGAAAAGGATACAAGAGTCCCCTGCTCTTGGAGAGTCATCTAGGCTTGCGGGCTGTCCCCCAAGGAGCACTGCTCATGACCCCACATGCAGCAAAGTGCTGGCAGTCCACTACTGTTGGTAGTGGGTGGACATCTGGAAGAAGCTGAATGTGTGCCGACAAAGAGAAAAAAGCAGATGGTCACCCCTGGAACACCAATTTAGAAGGAATGACCTGGACCTGGATTTCTCCTAATTGGTAGATTCTGACAACAGAACAGGAGAAAACGTCTGAAAAGGAAAGTGCAGAAACTCACTAGTAACATTGACACAGACATTTAAAGCACAGAATTATAGGACTGGAGCAATAGCACAGTGGGAAGAGCATCTGCCTTGCATGCTGCCAACCCAGGTTCAATTCCCATATGATGCCCTGAGTAACCCCGAAGCACCACCAGATGTGGTCCCAAAACCAAAAAACTAAAACACAAAACAAACTTCATGCATTGTTTGTGCCTGTGTACATAGGTAACACACTAAGGACTGTAATTCGTGGCAGGCGGGGTCCCTGGGATGGAAAAGAAATTATTTGGTTCCCCAAATAATTTAAAGAAAAGGTAAATATCCACCAAGAGATAGAATCTCTTACACTCCTCTTGATCAATTGTTTTCTGCTAAATGTAAAAAACATTGCATTGTCTCATAATGAAAAGAGATTCAACTCTCTAATCTGTTATCAAAAATGTTTATTTTATGGGGAAATAAAGGGAACAAATGATCGGGGTTATTTTCAGTTTATTATGTTATTTATGATATAATTGATAGTGCATCTTGACATTCCTTATCATTCTGTACAGATTAGCTCTTGCTAATTCTTGCCATCATGCTGCTAAGTGCTTTAGCCTCAGACACTCAGACAGCAGGGGACGTCACTGTGAGTCCTGCATCACAGCTGGATGCTCAGAACAGGGATATGATATAAACCTGGAGGAGAGGCATGTCTTTGAAAATTTTACCTTCATGGTCTGGACTTTGTGGTTGGAACAGCTTGTATATCCCTTGGCTTAGAGAAATAAAATCAGCTTTCAATATTTAGCTTGGCCATGGAATTCTTTCTGCATCCAGAGCAAGGACCTAGTAATTTATATTATTTGTCTGACAGAATGATACATTAGGTACTTTGACTTTAAGTATAAGTTTATAACACCCTTCCATGCCCAACCACCTTATTTAACATTTTTTTCTTAAACTTCCATGGGACTCTAAGAAACCATCATATTTCTCTTCAAAAACTGAACGTTGAACTTAAGTAAGTACTTACATAAAGAGAAATTCCAGTTTCAAAGCAGCTTCTTAGAATACTCAATAAATAGAAGAATCTATTGCAATAATTTTAATTCTCAAATTAACATTTTTCTTTAAATGATATTTGTCATTGTATGTGTGTGTGACCACATTCACATCTAAATAAAAACAACAGAAAATGGTAGGGAAAACAGATAAAATTTTGGTATTAGAGACCTTGATTTCTGAAATCAAGACACCTGAGTTCAAATGCCATTTTGATAATGAATTAATAGATCTTTGTTCACTGCTACTTGTATTCTTTCATACCTGGGAAATAACAACTTCAATTGCTACAATTTGCATTTGGCAATAATTGAATGTGTGCAATAAGTATGAGAAAGCAAAAGACAAAAATGATTTCTTTTCAATAATGAGTGAGGAGGGCTGGAGGGATAGCACAGCGGTAGGGCATTTGCCTTTCACTCGGCTGACTCGTGTTGGATTTCTCAGCCCCTCTCGGAGAGCCCGGCAAGTGACCGAGAGTATTGTGCCCGCACGGCAGAGCCTGGCAAGCTACCCGTGGCGTATTGGATATGCCAAAAGCAGTAACAATAAGTTTCTCAATGAGAGACGTTACTGGTTTTCACTCAAACAAATCTATGAGTATTGGGATGACAGTGACAGTGACGGTGAATGAGTGAGGAAAAGGAATTTGAATGTTTGACCCACCTCTTTATTTAAATGTGCTCAAAAAGCCGAATCCTTTTTATGTTTGGAATTGGACAAACTCACACGATGGTTCCTTATTTTAGTTTTACCACTTCACGTCACTTAAAACCCCCCTCTCAATTCTCACATGATTATTTCTTTCTCTTAACTCTGAGTCATAATCACATCATTTCTCATGCATGAGACACAATCCGTCTCACTGCATCAGAACTTCATTTTCTTGTTTCTGTGGGCTACAACTTTAACTTTTTAAGACTTATGAAGGAAATCTCAATTCAGAATAGGATGGATTTCCTAGTTTTTAGTTAAAGAACTATGATATGTGTGTACACATATACATGTATGTATGTATATATATATGTGAATACATATATATGTATATGTTTATATGGTTTACTTCAGGGCAATGTGAATAATATAATAATATTTTGATGAAGGGCCAAAACGATAGTACAGTGGGTAGGGTGCTTGCCTTGCACACATCCGACCTGGGTTGAATCCCGGGCATTCCATGCGGTCCCCTGAGCCTTCCACGACTGATTCCTGGGCCAGGAGTAAGCCCTGAGCACAGTCGGGTATGACCCCCAAACAAAACAAACAAAACAAAAAATTTTGATAAAGAAGCATTTGTGCTAATGCTGTGTGTTACCCAATAGGATGAACTATTATTAATATGGATTGTTTGCATTTACATATTCAAATACTATGTAAAGTACATATATTTTATTTTAATGAATCATCGTGAGATACAGCTATAGACTTACAAATTTTAGTGATTACATTTCAATCAAACAATGTTTGAGTACCTTCCCTCCACCATTGCCCATTCGCTACCACCAATGTTCCCATTTTTTAATCTTGAAATTTTATCTCTGATGACAGCATATTTAATTCAAATTAGAAAGTATGTTCATAAGATTCCATAATTTATATTCCTTAACTGTGAATAATATGGACAAATGAAGATAATACAAAGGAAAAAAGAGGTTTGTCATAATTGCAAACTAAGTTTGGGAGCAGACTAAGTTTCTCAAGATTGTAAAGTTTCCTGCCTGAGATAAGAGCTGGACAGTAACAGATAATAAGGCTTTATTACTCTCGTCTTCTTTAAGGAGAAACTGATATCTGAAATACGTCATATATATACACACATATACATATATACATGTACATATACATATATATGTGTATATATATGTGCATATTTATACATATATATATAGGTAAATTTTCCAGGACTTTACAAGTTTGCAAACAAACACAGGATTAGGGGGTCAAATCAGTTTTACAACATTTAAAGTTATAGTCCCTGTGTGAGGATCAGTTCAGTGCCCACTACCTGGCATTATCACTGGATCATGGGCAGCATGAATGTTTGCCTAGCCTTCAGCATTGGAACTCTGATCCCCACTGCTTAATCTGGTACAGACCTTGTTCCCAAGTTCCAGCTTTTGTTTTCATTGAGCAGGTTTTTTTTTTTTTTAATCTTTGTTTAGCTTTTCCCCTTTAAATGGGATTGGACCCTTGCAAACATATTCTTATTATGTGATTATTCTTTGGTCATAATTGAAGGCACCTTGAGTAAACACCTAAGTCAAAAGGGGTCAACAAAGGGCTCTTTCTTGGATTAGCATCAAGCCCGTAAATGGAATTTTATGACCCTGGTTGTAGGAAATGTAGGAATAATTTCCCTCAAAAGAAAGCTTTTCCTTAATGCATGCATCTCTACCAGGACTAAAGCTTACAGTTGTGCGAGCTAAGCTTGGAATAACTCCAGAGTGTAACATTTACACTGATCCTGTTTAAATTTTTAAAGTTATTATGACCTTACTCCAGCAGATGGCAGTAAAATATTTTATTTTACTTTTTTAAAAGAAAAAAAAATTAAAAATAGGCACCATATTCTAATAAGCAAAAGCTGTAGTACGGTTGGACCCCATTGCTAACCTAAATACAAAACAATATTGTAAAAGGCTAAAATTTCCTTATTAATGAGTGACATACCAATAAAAACAGCTGGAAAATTCTCATAGGTGCTATAAAATGAATTATCAATTAAAAATTAAGAATGTGGTGGTCCAGGGGCTGTAGCAATAGCACAGTGGGTAGGGTGTTTGCCTTGCACGTGGCCGACCCGGGTTCGATTCCCAGCATCCCATATGGTCCACTGAGCACTGTAATCCCTGTGCATCGCCGGATGTGACCCAAAAAGAAAAAGAAAAAAAAAAAGAATGTGGTGGTCCAAAAATTTCAAATTCTTAATTCAGTCCATTTTCTGTTGCCTATGAAAATCTGAAATCATTCTACATCTCTACCTTGGCAATATATTCTGGGAAGTGAGAAGCTGGCACATGTTGGCATGGATACCTAACATCCACACCGTTTCCCTTTGACAAGTTATTAACAGAAATGTTTCACTGAATCTGATGGGCTTTGCTTTACTGAGGAAGCATTTCCTGCCAAAATATTTCTTTTTTGTAACGAAGCCAACTGAAATGGTCGATTGGTACTCTTGCGTCAAATCTTTCTTACCTCCTTTTATTCAACTGAAAAGAAATTTCACAGACAGCACTTTAAAAAAGTTATTAAAAACATACTAATTTCATTTCATTTTTTCCTCCCTTATTTTCTCTGCTACTATTCTCATACAACATTCATTTCTCTTAAAGGAGTCTAAGTTTGTTATTTCTCTCTTAATTCTTTGACTTTCCCTCTATTTAGTCAACTGCAACTCCCCCCCCCCCCCCATCCCGTGTGGTCTTGTGATTCTCTATGACTTGTGCCTATTTATTTGGTATGTGAATAGCAGTTTGGGTGAAATCTTGACATCTAGCTTGTTGCAAATGTCAATAGGTTTTAGTTTTCCTTCCTATATGCTCTTTCTCTCCTCTTCTCTGTGTGCTTAGTGCATGTGAATTTAGAAGGATTACATTGCTTCTATCATCCCAGAATCCTCTTAAAGCACTTTCAATTAAATTCGTGTAAGTTATATGTATATATAGTTCAGAATGCAGCATGTATAGTCAATATTTTAATATTTATTACACTTTATATTTATCAATTAATATTTATCAATACTACCCTTCATTATCAGCAAATGCCAATACACACATATATGTATTAAAATGTTAATAGTTGCGATTTATACAACTTGCAATCAATACATTTGTCAGTAATTTTTCTTACCTTACTTTTTATGTAGTTTTTAAAAGTATGTACATATATTTATAGGTAAATATTATGTATCTGTAGAAATTGATATATAATTCTATAGATATGTATATGTACCTATATGTGTGTGTATATATATATATATATAATTAGTACCTTGACTAGCATAATGGCAATAACACAGACTAAAATTGCTATTTCAGAAATGGATGTTTAATGTCTCAATATTTGGGATAAAAGTAAAAATCAATGAAACTCACTATCTATATGAGGTAAAAAGAGATAGAACAAATAAAATTAATCCTTATAATTTGAAGTAAAGATCCTAATATTTTTGATTCATTAATTGTCATAATCTGAAGTAATAAATTCTATCTACCTTGCATATATACATAAGCATAGTAAAAGTATATTTAGATGAAAACCTATAGAAAAATTAAAAGTAGAAATTAAAATAATATTAACTTTTAAGAATGAGACTAAGAATAACAAAAAAGAACCTCATAATTATTTTGTAGCATTATTTGCTGTTATAGCAAATATAGCAAATAACAAGGATATTATTTTTATAGTGACAAAAATGTGATAATAATTATGTTTTGAGTTCTAAAGCATTATGACAGGAAGCTTTATTATAAAATGTTTATTAAAATGTCTTTCATCTTTCACTCTGACATAGTTCAAAAAATTTTTTACTTAGATTTTGTCATTTAAGGTATATCACTATAAATTTAAGTTTATTGCATACTTCATGTTATTTTACTAAAATAAATTATTTCATAATTTATATATAAAATTGAGTGGTATAAAAATATAAAATAGTATTTAAAATTGAAGAAATATAGGTAATGCTGATATAAAGGGAAAAACACTTTTTAGTAAAATGTATGTGGTAATTCAATAAAAATTTTAATGACAATTCTGAAAATTTAAAAATGGTGAATATATTATTAAAATTTTATTATTAATGTATGTATTAAAAATAAAAAGCTTATGTAATAATCACCTATCTAATAAAGAGATCATCATGATAATGATTAGCATTTACTACTTACAATTGTATGAACTAAAACTCAAATTGTATAAAATAATTGATCATGAGTCTATACTGACAGAAATAAAGGCTTTAATACATCCCTTAAAGAGAGGGAAGAAGAAAATCTCTCATGCAGAAGAATGCCAAATTATTTATATATTTATTCTAGCCTCAAACAAATGGTGCTTACCTCTTTGATAATTAAGTGGAGTTGTACACAGAAACTTTCCTAGAGTCTAGTCATCTAGGAAGGATGTTGGAGGAGAGGAAAGAACAATAAAATAACACTGTCCAGAAAAATAACACTTTCTCAAAAAGGTGATAACACCAACATCACTAGTGATAAATCATGTTGAAGTACTCTTGATATGATGTGAAGAAAATACTGCTTCCTCTTTCTGCAATTCCTTTCACAAATACAAAACTCCTCTATAACCATAAGAAAAACATCAGGCAAATCCAAATCAAAAGACATTCTAAAAATATATCTTTATAAGTGTACTTTAAAACTGTCAATATTATTAAAACCGAAGAAAATGTATGGAACTAGCATTACAAGAGTGAACTTACATAGACATGATGACTCAATAGGATCTTGGGACAGAAAAAAAGAACATTAAATCAAAACTAAGAAACCTAAAAGAAGTGTGGACTTTATTTAATTATATTGTGTTAGTATTGTTTCATTAATTACAAGAGAACCATTCTCATTAAGACAAGAAAAGAGGTATGGAGTATTGAGGGACTTTACACTTCATTTTTTTTTTTTTTTTGGTGAGGATTTGAAACTGTTTGAAAAGAAAAAGTTTCTTTTTATTTCTCTTTCTCTTTTTTGTTGTTGTGGAGAGAATGGCTTTTCTACAGAAGAGAGTAAGCTGTCATTTTTAAGAGTCAAACTGACTCATTAATCACATCTGAAATTCACCAAGATTCCACCAATAGGTGAACCCTGATCATATATATATAGGCTCTGACCAGTTGAAACATTAGATTGTGAGCCAGTAAGTTCAGCCAATTTGAAATCAATGGCCACAGGTGATATCACTGATTGAACGTCAGTGATAGTAATGAGTGTTGATGGGGAACATATCAGCCATGATTCAATTGGCTATGTGGTAAGTTAGTCCAGCTGTTATTGTGGAAAGTTTCTTTCAGGCGTAAATCTACAGAAGCTTTTTTCCTGGCAATTAGATTTGAAGTAGTACAACTAACATTGTCATTCCTATTAGCTACTTTATATTATAAACCCCTTTACAACCTTAAAGATGTTGTTTGTTGAAAACTACATGTTCTGGGGGTGAAAAAAAAATCAGTTTTCTGTTTAGATTGGAATGGTCATTTCGATTAGAGCACCAGTGTTTACCTGTTTAAAGCAATTATAGAAAACACACATTCTGTTGCAGATATTGCAGTTTTACCAGTCAAGGAACTACAGTGACCTTCAAGACAGAATAAATGAAATAAAAAATAAAGAAAAGTGTATTTTATATGAGGATCTAAGAATTTTTTAAGGTACTGGTAAATTTAAAACAGTGTCAAAAATATTGTCATTATGCTTACCCATCACTAAAATTGAGTCAATACTTTCTTCTCTCCCAAAGTGAACTTTATTCAAGCTTTCATTAGAGCTATCACAGCAAGCTCACTTCATTGCACATTACACCTAACTTACATGTGCTGGAGCTGTAATAGATATGTCTTTTGTCCTGACTCATGTTGACTTTACATTTTTTTTTTTAAAAAAAACCAAGTCCTGGGAGGAGTAAGTAATTGAATAATTAAAATATTTTTGTTTTCCCAAATTTAAGATGACAAGCTATTAATTTAATTTTTACTAAAGTAAAAAAAAATGGATTAGCTCTGGGCAAAGGACACACAAAATAACTTAGTAGTTATGATTACTCAACAATAGCAAAGCACTATAAATGTGTTTTATTTGTCATTATATATTTGTCATATATAAAACAGTTTAATAGGTTTTATTTATCATTCCTTTATTTTTCATTACCATAAAATGTAGCTCTAAGTCCCATAATAACAGAAGTAATCCAAAGTAATTTCTTCAGTTTCTACTAGATGGAGCCAAAGGACTAAAAATATGCCCATATGAGTCTACGCATTCTCAGGATCTTAAATGAAAACATTTTTATTAGCATAATAAAGTAAATTGTAGGAAATTCATAAGAAATGAAATGTTTATTTTTAGTCTACTTACCAGTGTTTGGATTTAAATAATGGTTTACTCACATTTTTTTTTCTAAAACAGTTTTGTTAATGTTACAAACAGATTTTTATCATAGGTTAAATCATTGATATTTTCTGTTTTAAAATCGCTTGGAAAATAAAAAATTATTTGGAAACACTATGAAAAGTCAACATAATTATTTTAGAAGTATTACTTTAATTTTTTGGGTACAGAACAAAAAGAAAAAGAGAAAAGTAAAAAGGATCAGTGAGAGAAATATTCAGGTGTGCTACATAATCAAAAGGTTGCTTATTATAGCACTAGTTAAAGAAGAAATGTTCCATGGTTTTAGCTAATTATTTACATATTTTTCTTGGAAAAGAAATGGGTGTATGATATGTTTGCAAATTGTTAGTGTTATGGTTAGTTAACAATGTAGTGTTCTTTTACATCTCATACAGATTATGTGTGACCATCTGAATGGTCAATTAAGGGACTTAATATAAACAAAAACCAAACAAAAAATACTTAACAAATATTTCTTATAATTTCTAGATAGAATCTTATTTCAGAAGAGCTACATATTTTTAAGACAGAAATAAAACTGAAACTAAAACACTTAATTTTTTCTTGAGACATTACTATTTTATCTATTCTCAAGCTCTCTGTCTCTGTATCTTGGTCTCTATCTATCTCTCTCTATCCCTCTTTACGTACTGGGGATCAAATCCTGTTCCTCGTACATGGAAAGAATGCATTCTGACACTAAATTACATCTTGGTTTCTAGGATTTTTTTCTCCTTTCCTCAAAGGCAAGCTTATAATGTCAACCACAAAGAAACAGAGGTACTGACAAACCATTCAGTTTAAAGAATCCAATTATGATACTATAACATATAGAAACATTTGAAACTTTATAATGTTCTGATCATTAAATTAATTTATTTTAAGTAAATGAAAAAAGTACTCTTAAAAGTATTTCAACTGATTGGTTCTCAAAATGATACTATGTAATGATATATTAAATGAAGACATAAAATTACTTGTTTAAGTTAGTATTCACACATAAAATTTACTTTAGCAGATCTTTGCTTTCTGTTTATGCATTACCAGTCTCCCAGATAACATACTTAATGAATAAATAATGAAAATATTCTTCAATGAATATATTTCTCTGCCAGCTTTAAAACCACGTATACTAGCTGTATATTTCTCTTAGTTGGTTCTATTGAATCAGTTGTGTATTTTAGTAATATATGAGTACACTCTTTGCTAATAAACTAGGCCTATAGTTTCAGTCACATAATGAAGTGGCTGCAACATACAGGATATTAGACTCACAAAAATGCAACATATCCATGTTATCAGTTCAGTCAAGTAATAGTTGAGCTTAGGTTAAAGAAAATTTCACAAACTTAAACATATTTTTGTGTACTGTACTAGAAGAAGCAATACAGCTATTTTATTGCTCTTTCCTATTTTTAAGTGTTTAAATCAAGGTTTTATTGCTATAACTCAGGAAAATTTTAAATGAAAGAAATGGTACAGTTAATGGCAATAAAGCAGATTTCAATCAAAGTAAACGAGAAGCTGTAATTCTTCAAAACCTTTTATTAATATACACTATTATTTATATTGGGATTTTAGAAAGTATAATTAAAATAAAGTGATTGTAAAAAATACTTAGAGAATGTCAGTTGACCTGATTATTAGATGTTTTCATTCTAGTGAACTATTTGGGAAAATTTGTTGACATATGTCATAAAGTAAAAAGAAACTGACCAAGTGAAAAAAATATTTTAAAAATTGAGGTTTCTAAGGGTTTGCATATATATCAGAATGATACTAAATTGTGGTATATTAAATGAATAAACTTGTTCTCCAAGAAATAAGTGATTTATGTATTATGCTATTTTATTATATAAAAGTACATGGATCTATAGCTATTATTGTAGCTCAGGACAAATAAAAGATATGTAGGGGCAGATAATATCTACAAAAATAATGTTCTTTTTCCTACAATGATTTAGCCTAATTAGTATAAATAAAAGCAACAATGAGGAAAAATAGGAGGTGAAGGAGAATGTAGAAAGAAGGAAGAAAAAAAGATAAAAATGTATATATTTGGTATAGTATTTAAAATATAAAGTTTTAATTTTAATCAATAGTTTAATGCAGATCTTTACTATTCATAAGAGAGCCATCAGTATTAGCTTAACTATTTTTACTGAAATATAAGTATTTTTCTTTTTCTATGTACAAACTAATATATATAGATTTCCATGGCAGCAGGTTGCATCTTTTTCTGATTTAAAGATCTTTATTAGATAGTTGAAAAATTTTGGAATATCATCTAAGCTTCAAAGATGGATACATGAGGACTTTTCCTTTGCAAAAAAGGGAAAATGCATAAAAAGTACTTATTAATGAGTAGGATAAAGTGAAAGGAATTGAGTTTTTATACCATTAATTTCTGGCATTTTATGGTTCATATGTCTAGTCATATGTGTACACAAAACACTTTAGGGTGTAGTTGACATTAAAATTTGTATGGTGCTGTGTTTTGAATGTTAGATATATTTTTTCTGCACTGAGACCTACCTTTTACCCCTTCCCTATATAAGATATGCTAAAGGTATGTTAGATAATCTGTCAAAAGATACATTTTGCTAAATATCAAATAAAAGAGTTCAAAGTCATGATGTGCCCCCATAAAGGTCAGCCAGTAAAGCAAATTCACCTTTTTCTTCAACTCTTTAACAATTTTATTCATTAGTTATTAAATTCCAGAAGTTTGTAGTTAAAAAGGACACTAGAGATGGTTTTCGTCAAATCCACACATTTTCCAGGGGAAGATGAGGGTCAATCAAGAAATTGCCTTTTAAATTCAAGCCCATACAATTAAATATAGCAAGAGTAATCCTTGATAATCCATTTTCAATTATTTTGATCCTTTCTCTCAAATTATTTCTACCAAAGTTCTAGGCCAGCAATTACAATAGAAATTACTAATACTGTGAAATAATATTTCTGCAAATAAAGTTATAAGATGGTTTCAAGTTTTTGCAGGATTATGTGATTGTGTTGCCATGGGCAACAAGAATGGTAATTTTTAAGAATTTCAGTTTTCTTTGAGAAGTTTGGGTTTAATATGGCAAATGAAAAACTGACTTACTATGGAAAATGAGAAAAATACATATAATGACTGGGGACCTAGTTTTGTGAAGGTTTTTCTCTTAAGAGCAAGGATTAGATTTAAAAAATGTCTTTTGCACAAATGATTGTAAAGACATACTTAATGAACAAATGCCAAAGATTACATAAACCCAGATCATAGGCTGATGGAGAGTCGTCAGGATTTACTATTACTATCGAATATGAACTTTCCATTTAAAAAGATGGCTGCATAATAAAGAGAAAAAACGGGGAGTTCATTGGTTATTTGTATTACTTTGTGTGAATAATTTATCCTACACTAAAAACGATATGGGGAGTGCTCCATCATTCCACAGAATGTTAAGTTAAGATGGTCTGTATTAGTATGGTTCTTGCCTTCCACTGCCGGGGATGGAACAGTTGAAAGATCAGTTTAGAATCTTATCACTAGATGGCATTGTTACTCTTGAGTAGAATTCAAGTAATACAATGACCAAATGAGCCAGTTAAATTAGTAGACAATTATCTCTGTTCTACTCCCCCTTTTATGTGATGAAACTGGTTACTTATAGCCTGCAGATAAATCTTATAGGATGCCCCACTCACTCAGGGTTGTTTTTTCACAAGCTCTCTCTTCCTAGCTTTCACCTCAATCTGTCACACAGATTTGACACCGCATCGTTCCAACAGTACTCAGAAATGACATGTATATAATGTAGAATATTGTGCACATTTACAGCTGGGGCTCTTTCCCTTAAACATTGCTTGCTATATCTTGGTATAGCTGTTTTCCCTAGCTGGGTGTTCTTTACTTTCTGCACAGAACGAGGGTCTAACCCCACACTTCTATTGCTATTATTAATTATTTTAAAACAAAACTGGAGAACCTCATAACTGATTTCTGCCATTTTCTGTTAGCATTTTCAACTTTTTTTTGAGCTTCTTGTAAGCTAATGAAGGCCACAAAACATTCAGGGCAATGCTAACACATGATATTTTTTATGATTCAGTTCCATTAATGCTGCACATTATAAATCAAGTTAAGTGGCATTTCTATTGAGAGTGGTTCTTCTTTACTTATTTTTTTATTTCCTCAAGATCAACAAGACCAGTTCAATAAGCCTAGCAACCCATTTTCTTCCCTGGAATAGACCTGAGCTTTGTTTTCTTATGTTATCGTAATCTAGCACTTTTCCTGTTCTAAATGAAAACCCACGGGGGAGGCTAAATCATTCCATTATGAATGTTATCAAAAAGCAATACCATACTATTTTTAAATGAATACAAATCTGAAATGCATTGTAAATTGTGCCCAGCTCACACTTAGGTGATACCACCCAAATGTTTAGTGTGTGATTATAGTATATCGTATTTACATATTTCAGAAAAAGTCAGTACAATGTGTTGTGGGTGGTGGTTTCTGTTTACAAGAAAGAATGCTGAGAATACCTATTCACATTACCAAATGATATTTTTGTTTTATTAAGATAATTGTGTGCAGTTGTTTTGGCAGATTGCAATACAGCTGCAATATACATCTTCAGAATAGAAGTACTACTTTGTTCTATTTAAGATGTCTTCCCTTCTCAACTCAGTACTCCCCATGAATCTGGAAAGTTAACTCTTTGCCTTCCTCCAACAAAAATCTTTCTTTACACATACCTTCTGTTCCTATTAAGAGGAGAGACACAACAGGGCTGAGAGTGCAAAAATCTATAAACCACCTAATTAATGATTTCTTTACTGTAAATGATTAATTATAAATGCATGTGAAAACATTAAAAGCATTTTAGAATATAAATGAATGAATGTTCTGCATGAGAACTCAACTTCATGATTATAATGCATTGTAGAACATCGTAATGCATATAGAAGTTATGAGGCAAACTTCCGTTAGACTGCTGTCATTGGGCAAGACGGAAATGGCAAAAAGTGAGTGACTAGTCTTAGGTCCTCAATTATCTTGAAAGTAACTTGAAAGAAAAAAACAATTCTCAACAATTATAGTACTGATATTGATAGTAATATCATTCCATGAATTTTCCAGATCTTAGATAACCTTAGATAAAAGTGCTTAGGATCAAGACTTTTTTTTTTAAGTTCAAGTCCGAGTGTCTTTTCACCTTATAAAGGAAAATGTTGTCAATTTATTCAGGAATCTGTTCATATGTTATACTGGCTTACCAAGATGTTTAAAGCAAAACAATTTTATTCAGACCAACGTTTGCAAAATATTTCTTCACCTCAAATTTCTTTTAATGCATTTAATCAAAGTAAAATGCTTCTGATTCAGAAATTGTATTCAAGTTTTTATTTCCTTGGATATCACATTTAACTAATAAAATTAGGATAAAAGAGAATCTTACCACTAGTATTTATATTGTTTCTTATAATGTTATCTTGATGAATTTTGAGGCTGAAAATGAAACCTAATTGCTAAGAATAACTAGTGTTCTGATGAACACTTTTGTTTAAATTATACATGCAGTATTTTAGTACACTATGCCAACGTGAAAATATTGCTTCTAAATATAAGTTATAATAATCATATGTTCTATTAGAAAAAGAAAATTTATTATTTATAAAAATGTTGTCTGATTTATATGAAAACACATCAGTGTGAACTACATTTTTGTTTGCTTTGAATATCCTAAAGAACTGATGTAGGTATCATTTTGGTTATCATTATAATTCAACACAGATTCAAGTGATTTTTCTCTCTCCCTTTTTCCCACACACAGACACACACATTCACAGATTAGTATTAGCTCTTTGCTTCCTTAGCATCAATTTTAAACATTTCTCTGAAGCTTAAAGGAAAAATAATTACATCAAAATCTATGAATAGAGCTATTTATATTAGCACCCTAAGGGAAATAGAGTTCTTCACGTGGCATGGAACTTCATCTGAAAAATTTTATACATATAATAATTTTCAGTATTTGTGTCAAACTTGGCTAAACTAATTGAGCACAACAACGTGGTTTTTAATATTTTTGATGTCTTTAAAACGAGAAGCTGGAATAAAACTTCCAAACTATCACTTGTATTGTCTGATTATTAAGTCTATATTAACTTCTCCTGGAGCTTTTAAAAATACATTCTTAGCTATAAATAATTCTGTTAGAATCATAATAATAAACAATGGCCATTTTGTTTGAAGTCTACATGTTTACAGTTCTGTTTTAAGATTGCTTTGAAGTAAAACAGGCTTTTTTGAAGACATATTCAAAAGAAAGTATCAGTGGTTTTAGAAATTTAGTTTTGTTAGCATGTAAATTTTTGAAAATAGTATTATCTGATCTATTACAGGATTTCATATGTAATCACTGTTCAGTTTTATAAATCACTTTGATGTGTTTTGCAGCAAAAAATTGTGCTAAGATAACAGATAATTTCTAATTATTAGACACATAAATGAATTTCACTAAAACACTATCACCCATTAATAGTATTACTTATTTCATAAAATGAGCTCAGTTTGGGTCAAAGCAAGTTTTTCTTTAGGGGTAGATAATGAAAAGTAAGAGATTCCTTTGTAGGCATAAATGTCAGAGAGCAGGGTGGCACAGAAAAAGAGTGTTGAGACTAAAATCTGGTAGCCTAGTTCTTATCTCTTCTACCTCTATTAGCTATGTCACCTTTGTCAAACTTTTAACATAATGGGCCCCCAAGTTTCTTCATCTGTAAAATAATCCTATCAGGCTTGCTTAAACATTCCTATAGGGCAAAAGAACAGCAAAAGTAAAATTCTAACTGTAAAGTATTATAAATGCAAGGTTTTATTACCCTGCACATTTTTTTCTGGTGGGATAAATACTTCTCATGAATATGGGAAGTTGAGTTTGTCTGCTTTTAAAATTTGGCAGTATTATGCAGTCAGGTATACAATCTGGCAGTTCACAAGGAGTGCCTTCTCTTTTACACCAAAAATAATTTGACATTTTGGTAAAAATGGAAAGCATTTAGAATCTGAAGATCAAGTTGACAGTAATTAGGGAGATTTTACTCTCAAAGTACCTCACAAAATTTCTTAAATAAATGTTCACTAATGTCCTTACAGTTATACATAGATTATATTTAGTACATTTTTAACAAATATTGCACTATGTACAACATGTGACATTACATGTATATATATATATATACACATATATGTACATATGGCACCTCTGCATTCATACAAAATCATTGCTTCCCATGAAGAAAACTGGAAATGACTTCTTTAGAATCAGATCCTTCATCTTCATTTTATTTCATTTTAAATATCAGATTTGAAATTAGTCCAAGGACTGCCATAGAACAGAAAAATGTGTGTGTCAACATCATCTTTGAAAACTAAACTTTGCCATGCACATTTCCCTATTTTAGTTCTCAAGTCAATTTGATGCAGATAACGAGATTAATTCACAAGCTTCATTTTAATATTGTCTTTATTTTTAAAAAGCCCATTAACAGTGTCAAAGATTTTGATTAGATAATTTGATCACATTTCTCAAGCCAGATACAAATTAAAGTTGGAGCTAAAACAGAAAATCTTACTGTTTACTATTCAGAACAATCTTCCTATTTCAGGAAATGGCAGGGCTCCAAAAGCCACATGTGTACAAATGAAAATTCATAACATGTTATTCAAACTCCTGTTGTATTTGTGCAATTTACTAATTAGATATGGTAAGTATCAGCACTGAAATATCATAGTAATAGCATTAAAAAGGCAAAAAATCTACTTTCCTCAGTTCACTTCTCTTTATGAATGATATAAAATCCTGTTTAGTAGCATAAATACTCTGTTTATCAAATAAAAATAAAACCTTAACAGTGCAATGCATATTTTAATGGGAGATTCATTTTATCTATGATAAATGCAAACACTGATGAAAGAATACTTTAATTAAGATTGGAGATATCTGGAATAAATCAAGGATAACCACATATACAAATAATTTAGTCTTCAAATCATGTGAGCTTTGCTATAAAAACACCAGGTTATTTGACTTCATTGGTTTCCAGTATGGAGCCTTAGAAAGAAATGATTTCTTCTCAGTTACCTTCCCATTAAAAAAAATCATGTTTTCTTTTTCTTAATTGTAACAGTCTTTGGAAATTGATCCTTTGTATAAACATTCTAGAAATATTTCATTATATATGGATAGGATATTAAATTATAAGTAAATGGTATTAAAAGTTACAGAGGGTGTATGAATGTAATTTTTGACAGGTACAAAAACACTGACTTTCCAATTACCACATAACCTTTATGTACAATAACTAGTAAGCCTCAGCCAGGAAGATAATTTTGTTAATAAAAATAATATATAAGATTTATTGTATATGATAGCAGACATTGTAATAATTATTTCACATAAATTTTGATCATTTTGGTTCATTGAGATTGTTGTATCTGGACAATTCATTTTACAGACACAGGAGCCAAGATTTGAAGGTATATGATAACTTGCTCAAACCTGATATTATGGTGGTACTCAATATAAACTCACATGTGTCTGGTTTCCTCACTTACTTTAATTCATACACTGACTACTAATTTAATCCCAACTTTTTCATTAATGGAAAAAATTGACTACTGATAGAGATCATACTTGTATAAATATTTATTAATAGACAAAATTTGCCAGGACTGTTTTCAAGGTTGAGACTGGTTAGCAGTCCTATATCCCTTGCTTTCCAAGGCTAAATTAAGTAAGTATCTTGAAAGTACAAATTTTAGGACACTGGAGTCAGGACACATTTTTCATGCCAATCTAAATAGAAGTCACTTAATTCATTTTCAAAAAGGGATGAAAGGGAATAAATGTAATGGGCGCCTACTGTCTCCTGCAGGGTCCCATCGCAGCATAGCAGGTTCAAGAGCCATCAGACAGTTAGAAAAAAAAAAGACACAGAATGGGAGGTGCTGGATCCTTTACATGGAATCACATCAGAGAGAAAACAGGAGCTGAGGCAGTGTGA
The DNA here is from genome assembly GCF_027595985.1 of Sorex araneus. Lineage (NCBI taxonomy): Eukaryota > Metazoa > Chordata > Mammalia > Eulipotyphla > Soricidae > Sorex > Sorex araneus. The sequence continues at coordinate 189,152,045 of NC_073313.1, forward strand.
TGTCTGGGAACTAAAACAGTGGAACAGATCAGGGGAGTTCAGGCAGGCTTTCGAGCACATTCCAGCCTCATCATTTCTCATTTCCTTGACCTTACTTTGATGATCAGGCGACACACTAGCCCTCTTTCATACAATTTCCTCCCTCCTTCCTGAAGTTATTTCATTATCTTTTTTTCCTAACTTTATACATATGGAGATTCTATTAACAGTGCTTATGTATACAAATACACATATTCTTTTAGATTCACTTTACTGCTTCATAGTATCTGTTATACAAACTGAGAAAAGCCCTGTCACAGTGAGAACATATCATTAATTTTAAAAAGAAAAAGAACTTTCATATTTCTTAATGATTATAGATTTATAGAGTATGTATAAACCAGGCTTAAAAAGGAAAAACATTTTGTAAATTGTTTGCATTGATAAACAATAAATATGTTTTATGCCAATCCATAAGTATATACATATATATACATACAGTTCTAAACAGTTCTATAATTAATTTACTGATGAAAATATTAACAGTTTTGTTTTGCTGAATCTTCTTTTGACTATTCTAGCAGTTTACTCAAATGCTAAAACTACTTATTAGTAGAACATTCTGCATCTTTCAGTTCCCAGATCAGCTCACAAGCTCACCAACAGCACAGTCCCCTCTTAAACGTACACATGGACTAACTTTTAGTTTCTTTGCTTGGTGCATAAACTCAGAAAACTAGGGTCGAATAAGTGATTTAAACTAATGGATATATTTTTGACACTTAAAGAATTGTGAGTGCATAATTTGTTTTTTCTCTTACTTATCCTTTATACACTCTTTATACACCTTTTAAAAACTAAATAATGTTGGATATTTGACATTCCCATTTTTCTGGACCTTATAGTCTTGTTCATTATTCTTTTGAGTAACCTGCTTCTGATAAACAGTGGTGCTGCTTTAAAAATAAAGATTTTCATGCCTGTCTGCCAATACCTTAATAATATAAGACTGAGATGGACTAGATAATCTTTTTGGGGTGGTAGGGATGATTTGGCTGTGCTTAGGGCTTACTCCTGGCTCTGGCTCAGGGATCACTCTTGTTGTGCTCAGGAAATCACATGCAAAACCAGGGATAGAATTTGGGTCAGATTCATGCAAGGCAAATACCTTATTGCTTTACTATCTCTCCAGGCCAAATAATTTTTATACTAGAACATATTTGTGACACAGTGGGGTAAGTGGTAATCATGGCTATTTTCCCTAATGAATGCAAGTGGTGGTGTTTTGAAAGTACGTGGAGGAGCTCCTTTATTACACTTAAGTCACCATTTTCTTCTATTATAAAAACAGTCAGTTTAAAAGCAAGACATAATTTTTCTATGGATTAAACTAATCCATAGAAAAATCATAACACCTCGGTTTTGATATTTTTGCAACAAAGAAAATAAAACCTTCTATGTAGCAGTGATTAATGATTACTTAATTTATTACACCAGTTGAAATAATGTCTTGACTATTAGGAGAAAAAGATAAAAATAATATTTAATATATTGGTGGACTCATGTTCCATTATAGTTTCTAAAATTCTCCAATAGATTTTTTCCCTCCGTGATTCAAAACTGTGGGGAATATAAAAATCATTTTTATCTAAAATACATGATTCAAGATACCTATCTAAGGTCTATGAAATCACATTCTATAGTGACTAAGAATAGAAATATATGTAGTTTTAAACAATGATTTTTGATGGTCTAACTACCTACTGACCCCACTCCCAGTTAAAAACCAATATTCTCCTTGGGCAGTAAGCCATAGCAGTCCAGGGTAGAGAAGTTAAGTGCTGACTGACTGACTGAACAAAGCAATGTTGAATTATTGGAAAATGAGAATAGCTTTAACTTTCCAAACCCTCACAACTCAGAGTCATTTGATGAGGCCATAGATAACCAATGGTCCTTTTACCATGAGTAGATGTTATATGAGCTACCCTTTGAATGAAGAGCTTTAGTCATGTCCAACAGCGACTAATTAAACTACTTTATAGTAAACTTTGAAATTCATTAACATTCTTATTTTAAAAATAAGTTTTTAAGTGAAGTCATATACTAATAATAGGTTAATATCATAATCATTTTGCCTCCTCTGTCTCCAGAATCTATCATCTGGAAACAAGGGACATAATTTTTAATATGATCAAATAGAACTTTAAAAACTTATAAAAGAAAGTTTTACCTTTTAAACAAAAAGATAAATTTTAACTATCACCACACTATTACTTATACAACCCACAATGTGGAAAGTTTAACACTGTCGTTTGAGATATTTATCTTTAATTACAATACAAATAAATGGGTATTTGTAGGAATTAATTAACAAAAATTCAATATAAGATCTTATTCTTTCAAATACTTTATAACTGAAAAGCAGAGTTGATATAACCTTCGTAAGTCTTGGTATTGAGACATGCAAATGCAGTCACTGTATTTTTTTAGTGTGGAATACACAGTCTCTTCGTATTAGCTCTCATCAAGAGAAAGAAATTGTACCAGATGATATTAAAGACTATTCTCGTTGGGGAAAGGAAGAAAGATACCTTTTTCACTATTTTAGTGGGGTTAGAGAAATGATGAAAAGACAGAAAAGGAGAGATTGGCTCTCCAACCAAGAAGCTGTGTATGGCTTAGGGAGAGCTTGGTTTAGTACCATTTAGACAGAGCTGTTAAACAAATGAAATTTACTTTCCACGTTCTTCTTCAGTGCCAGTCAGCTGGGTGTTTTTAATCATCTGTGAATTTTCAGAGTCCTTCTAAAACCATTACTAGGATGTGAGAGGTTAATCCTACCTCCTGACCTCCTAGAGCTGTGGGCTAGACCTTTGGAATTCTAAAAGGCTGTGAGGTCTCCTTTCTTCTGATTTAGTTTCACAAGCTCTTGAGACATCAATTTTTAAAGGCCCAGTCAACAGATTACAGAAATAACTCAAGTTTATTTTTATTAGAAAAAAAATTCCTGCACAAACACCCTTTGCTGTGAATATATACACTTAAGTATCTTTAACTGAAGAGATCGGCAGAGTGGGGTGGAGTAGTGCACTGTAAAGAATTTGGTAATGCTTTGCGGCAGCCTGGTTAAATAGCCCTGTGTTTTGTTGACTAATTATTATCAGTAACATATAAAGAGTAAATCTAAATTGATTAGAAATCATTGGTAAGGGTTCTTACAGAAAACACATGTGGGAGACTACTACGGATAATATGTGTAGGCACAATATGCATCCAGAAAATCTTTCATTAGCTCTAAAAATTGAGAACAAATTGTGATGAGAGGTGGGAATGTCACTCTATTTCTGAAGGAGTTACTAACCTTTCTCTAAAAGGTTCTTAGACTTTTCTCAGAAATTTAATTAATAGTACTTATTTTGGAGTCCAAAGAAATACTATGGAAGATATGCCTTCACAAAGGAGAGAGATTGTAGTTGTCCTTTGAATTTCTCATCATTTTGTCAATTTTTATTTTAAATCCAGCCATTTGGGGCTGTGTACCTTCATGTACCCCCATTTCTAGGACTTCCTTACGTTACCGATCACAAAATCTGAAAGCAATGAACTGAAGAATTATGATTGTCACAATCTTGCCTGTATCTGAGTTGCAAAGCTGTAGAAATCTTTCATTGGTAAGTGAAGATCCATTTTAAACCAGAATTTCACATGTGTGTTTTGTTGTTGTTGTGGTGGTGGTGGTGGTTAATTGGGTTCACTTCTCTGTTGGCATTTGTAAAGCAACTGGTTGGGGTTAAGGATTTGGTCTGTTAGTAGACCTAAAGCAAGATAATTTTCAGAGGAATTATGTACTCAATCTCAGCATCAGTTGATCATCTGACTCTTAAACAAAACTCTAAAACCAGACTTGTTTCTCTCTGCTGCCTGATGCTTCAGACCAAACTAGAGGTAACTGAATTAAAGACTCCTGACAGTTTACTTAACTAATCTAATCCTTACTTATTCATTGCATTAGTTTGGGTTTCTTCTAAAATTCAAGAAAATAGAATTCTTATCTCTAAAATTGAAACTGGAAAGAAGGCCTTGAAATTTCACAAACTGCCAAGATCACCTTCATAAAACAATGCTTATATTAGACCTTCTCAAAGATCAACCAATTAGCGGAAGTTTGTTGAACTATTAGGAGTATTCATTAAACATGTTGTCTTATCAATCTACCAAATAGTTATAGATGAGGCATACTTAAGCATAAGCAAAGATACAAGGAAACGCATTTTGTAGTGACTAAGCAGGGTTAAAAAATTACTATGTTCTCCAAGAATAAATACTGAATTTATTCCCCTGCTATGCTGTTTTCCTACCTTCTCCAAGTTTTCTGTAATCAAATGAAACTGCAGTGATATCTGCCATTGCACAGGCAATGGTATCTTGTTTAACTCTTCTCTATCTTCACAACATATCTACATACCAACATTTTTTAGCCATTCTTCTCATTATCCTTCTCATTAACCGTCACCTTCTTCTGTCACTACTCTCCATCATCACACTTTGTCTGCTTGGTTCTTTCTTCAACATGCCAAGAAACACCGGACTTAGGGCATTATCGCGACTGTTTCTTCTGCCTAGAACTTTCCACAAATAATCTATGGCGTGGTCTGTTATTTTTGTACATCACCGATCCAACTATATTTCTGTGTGTTTTTGCCATACTCAGTGGTGTTCAGGGGCTTCTGTGCTCTGTGCTCAAGGATTATTCCTTGAGGCGCTCTGGGAAACCATAACGGTGTTGGGGAATTGAACCAGGATCAACTGCCTACAACTTAAGCATCTTAACTCCTCAGACCCTCTGATATGATATTACCTTTCTTTGTGTAATATGCTACTTTAAGTAGAGGTATAGAACTCTCTACCCTGTTCTCCTACTTCATTTCACTTCATAACTATCAACAGTATTCTGAAGTCTATATATTTTTGTCTATTTGATTATTTTATGTCTCATCATTAGAATTGAAACTTCATGATCACAGGGATTTTTTTAAAAAATTAAAAAAAATTTTAATGAATCATCGTGAGATACAGTACAGACTTACAAATTTTTGTGATTACATTTCAAACAATGTTTGAGTACCTATCCCCCCACCAATGCCCATTCTCCACCACTAATATTTCCAGTGTCCCTCCCACCACCTCCACTATTCCCACCCCTGCCTCTGTGACAGACACACTCCCTCTTACTCTCTCTCTTCTTTTGGGTGTTATGGTTTGTAACATAGGCACTAAGCAGCCATCATGTTTGTTCCATAGTCTACTTTCAGCATGCATCTACCAATGAATTTTTTTTTCAATCCTATAATTTTCAGTGTCTGAAAAGTAAAAGGAGCATTGCCAGGTGTGGCTCAAATCCCCACCTCCTCCTTCCTCTCCACAAAGAAATATAGACCAAATATCTAGATTTTCTTTAAATTTTATTTCTTTTATATAGTAAATAATTTTTATAGTTTCAACCTCATTTACATAAGTTACTAGTGAATCTATATTTCAATACATTGACCAAATATTTTTGAAAAACTCAATTTCTCAAGTTAGATCGTGACTGTTAAGAATCAAGCTATAATCAAGACTAAGAAGCATAGTTAAAATTTTATTTCATTATGTTTTAAAATTATTATGCTTTTACCTAATTGATCTAGCATTGGCATTCATTCAACACAGTAATCAAGTAAAATAACAAAATCTTGAAGTTATTTTGAAGTGTAAATCAAATTTGCATTTATATTTGCCATTATAAGTTTTAATTATATAGTTTCAATTTGCCATTATAATTTGTTTTGTACAGCATTTTCGAATTTGAATCTAGTTTTGTCTTTTATTTAATGCTCCAGTAGGGAGAGATGGACACCTAAAATGCAGAAACCTCACATTAGTGTACCTCCACAAAAATACTATTGCCCTATCTTTAAGTCAGGTAACAAATGTGTAAGTAAAAGATCATTCAATTTGGCAGAGGTTCACTGAAACACTGTATCACTGTCATCCCATTGTTCATCGATTTACTTGAATGGGTGCCAGTAATCTCTCCATTTGAATGTCCCAGTCCTGAGATTTTAGCAGCCTCTCCTTACTTGTTTTTTTCAAAGATTGGAGGATCTTTTTTGGGGTCAGGGGAATGTCACCTGTTATTGTTACTGTTTTTGGCATATCAAATACGCCACAGGGAGCTTGCCAGGCTCTTTCGTGATGGCAAAGGTTAGAGATTCAATTCATTGTGAAAACAATTGATCTTTCCATATCTCTCATTTGAATGCCCAATTCATTCCCTCTTCATAAAAGAGAAGAGACTAGGAAAGATTAAAATTTGATTTACATTGGAATTCAGCAATGTAATTCATTAACACTGCATTTTATTATTGGCTATCTCAACCTGTTCTTGCAATATTCACCTTTTAAAAGCACAGTTGTAACAAATATCTTATTTTAAATCTGTGATTTTTATGAAAATTTGTTTTTTCATGATGAGCTTCAGTGTCTGTGTTGTAAGCCATAATACCCAAAAGTAGAGAGAGAGTATGGGGAATATTGTCTGCCATGGAGGCAGGGGGAAGGTGGGAAAAAGGGGGTAAACCCAGGATATTGGTGGTGGGTAATGTGCACTGGTGGAGGAATGGGTGTTTGATCATTGTGAGATTGTAACCCAAACATGAAAGCTTGTAACTATCTCACGGTGATTCAATAAAATTTAAAAAATTAAAAAAAGAAAGAAAATTTATGTTTTTTTAACTTGTCTTTAATTTCTTGAAGTTATGCAATGATGCCCAAATCTCAATATTTGGAAGTTTTTCACATAGTTTAAGGCAACTGAAATTTAAATTTGCATCAGCCAAATAAGAACTTTCCTGTCTCATGTTTTTTTCAGCTTTCCTACCCAGTAGGGGTGATCAAATATGTTAGTTAATTGAGGAGGAAGACTATTCTTTTTTTTAAAAAAAATTATTTAGGGGTGGCCATGCTTTTGCATGGCCACTTTGCTGCTGAACGACCAAGATCTAGAGCCAGCTACGTTACTTCTGGTCCCAGCAAGTGCTTGCAGCCATGTCTCCAGACTGTGAACTAAGCTTTTGCTCCATGCTGCCCCAGGAGGGGAAATGATGCAATTTCCAACTTAAATCTCCTTAGACTTAATTACTAAAATACAAAAATCCTAAACCGAGAGGCCGCAGACTTTATATCTCTTCATTCTCATCAGTGGAAAACTAATTATCAAATGTTTCCTAGTCAATAGGGCCTATTTTGGGAGGATAAACTCCAACAAGAATAGTGAGTTCTGTGTTGAAACTCCAACAACAATAGTGAGTTTTGTGTTGAAATATGGAATGTAATCAAGGTAAAGAGAAAATGAAGTGAAATTTATCAGTTATGCAGGTGGGGGTGAGGAATTTGGGGGTGGGGGGGTGGGACGTATACTGGGTTTTTTTTTTTTGGTGGTGGAATATGGACACTGGTGAAAGGACGGGTGTTTGAGCATTGTATAACTGAGATATAAGCCTGAGAACTTTGTAACTTTCTACATGGTGATTCAATAAAATAAATTAATAAAATAAAATAAAAATAAAATAAAATTTATTTATTTTTAGGTCCACACTCTGTGGTGCTCTGATGGTTGTGGTTATTCCCAGCCAGGTGTTCAGGAGCCATTTCCATTGATGCTTACAATACAAAGCATGGGCTTAGTCCTATTGCATTATCTTCTCATTTCTGGGAGATTTTACTTCTTATCGTTAATTTTCCTTAATTTATGTAATCTACTATTGTTTTATTTATTCATACAAAATTCCTCGGAAATTAGTTGCTAGCTCCAGTTTCTCTCTATTAAAAACTGTTTCTCTCTTTAGTTGGGCAGGATTTAAAACATCCTTATGCTCAAATGTGGCCAATAACTGGTCCACTGAGAAAACACAAGTTTTTCACCAAATAGACTCTAGTATTACAGGCCATTCTGGTGCAATGATCTTTACTGGGGTAATTAAACATAAGAATTAAATAACCTATTCATGCTCTTTGACTTTTATCAAAAGGAGTTATATTCAGTCAACTTTGTAACTTCCAATTCCATAGGAGATTCATGTTAGGTAAAGTAGTCTCATAGAATCCTACTACTTTGCATCACTGTATCACTGTGAATCCCATTGTTTGTTGATTTACTAGAGTGGGCACCAGTATCATCTCTATTACACTCAGCCCTGAGATTTTAGCAGCCTCTCCTTACTTGTCTTTCCCAATGATTGGAGGCTCTTTCAGGCTCAGGGGAATGACACCTATCATTACTGTTTTTGGCATATCGAACACGCCATGGGTAGCTTGCGTGGCTAGCAACGTAGCTAGCCCCTGGTGCTGTGTAATCCCATCAACAACCAACATTCAAAGACCAAGCTCCCGGAAGAGAGTGATACAGTTTCTTGTCCCATCGCCTAGCTGTCTTCACCAGGGTCCCTCGAAGGAGACGGGTTGCATTTCCCTCCCCACCCCAAGCAGGCCTCGACAGTTGAGGACCTCCAGAACCCAGCCATGGCCATGCTCAGGGCCATTCTCTACATGTTCAGATGAGCCTCATGCATGGGGGAGCCAGCGGAGGATCCCAGGTGTGCGGAACCCGGGGCCAAGATCTCCAAGGCTGCTTGGATTGGGACTAGGCCTCTTCTACCCAGATCCCCCATTTTCCTGTAGCTAGGCAGTCACACCCAGAGACTGTAACTGTTGTGTGTAATCCCATCAATGGCCAAGATCCAGAGACTATAAAACCAAGCTCCTGGACATCTAATAGCCTAGTTCTCCCTCTTGGAGAACCTGACAAGGCTACTGAGAGTCTATTGCCTACTCAGGAGAGCCTAGCAAGCTCTCTGTAGCCGTATTCATATCCCAAATACAGTAACAGATACCGAGAGTATCCCACTCTCAGGGCAGAGCCTGGCAAGCTACCTGTGGCATATTCAATATGCCAAAACTACTTTGCTTATGATATGATACCCAAGTACATTCAACTTCTACCCTTTGTGAGGGAATTTATGAAAATCTATTTTGAATAATCTTTGCAAACCATGACCCCTCAATATTCTCAATGAAATAGCAAGGCTTAAGTACTTCTTACCGATTCTCATTCATATTCTTTTAATATCTCCATTTTTGTCAAATTTTTATTCTGATATTCTATTATTTGAGTAAGTATTTTTTCACTCTAACATTTTGTTATACAGTGTTACGCATTGCTGAATTCCAGTGTCAATCAAATTGAAATCTTCTCCAAGTCTTTTCTCTTTTAGAAGGAATGGATTGGGCATTAGAATTAAAGGTATTTCAGTACTTCAAGGCTGATAAAAAATCTTCTAAAGGTGCTCAATAATCAGGTCTCTTGTCAAAGAATGAAAGAGTATGTATTGTGTTTTAAGGACTGCATATTAAAAAAAGTGGGCAACAATAATTTATTGAGAATATGCTATATCTAAATTATTCACTTGACACATGATATAGATTTAGAACAAATATATTGTGGTAGAGGTAAAGAATGACTCAATATTATTGAGGAAATCTTTTAAATGACCTCCATTCTATGAATGAGATTAATAGCAGAGTGAAGAATTCCCTCACCCAAATAAATTTTTATTTTGTCCGTTTCTCTCCCTTCTCTCTTTCTTTCTCTCTCTCTCTTTCTCTCTCCTCTTTCTTTCTTTCTCTCTCTTTCTCTCTCTCTTTCTCTCTCCTCTTTCTTTCTTTCTTTCTTTCTTTCTTTCTTTCTTTCTTTCTTTCTTTCTTTCTTTCTTTCTTTCTTTCTTTCTCTCTTTCTCTCTCTCTTTCTCTCTCTCTTTCATTCTTTCTCTCTTTCTTTCTCTTTCTTTCTTTCTTTCTTTCTTTCTTTCTTTCTTTCTTTCTTTCTTTCTTTCTTTCTTTCTTTCTTTCTTTCTTTCTTTCTTTCTTTCTTTCTTTCTTTCTTTCTTTCTTTCTTTCTTTCTTTTTCTTTCT